>NC_084740.1:2865648-2975648 GCF_033978785.1 Entelurus aequoreus
ACAGAAGACACAATCAACATGAGATGCAGTTGAGACCAAGACTGCATGACAGTGATTGGACCAGAACAGGAGTGAGCCAAGTATGGCTCGTGGGCCACATGACGCTCACTTTCTTTCTTGGCCCAACACAGCATAACTAATGCAAGCCAAATCATCAAGTGTACAACTCCAGAACTGGTACTTCAGTTTTTGTAGGATTCGGTGTTGGTCGAGATTTTTTGCCCATATCTTACGATTTTTTTTACACTGTTTTGATCATCGTACGGCCAAACGGTGTGCAGAACAAACTCATATGTTTGCTGCCTATCATTTTGTGAAATCGAGTGCCAAATAGTTTTTTTTAATCTTCATTCATCAAGAAAAGTCCCATTGAGATTAAAAATCTCTTATGAACTTAAAGGTGCCTTATTATGCAAAACCAGCTTTTCATAGCTGTTGGTACCTGCTTTTGTTTATTTGGAATACAGAGAATTCCCGAAAAATTAGAAATCAAACCAGGGAGGCGGAAATATTTATAAACATACCCCAAACGGATTGGTTCTCGCCCAGGAAAGGGTGGAGTGCCATCTCCAAGTTGGGGAGGAGATCTTGCCCCAAGTGGAGGAGTTCAAGTACCTCGGAGTTTTGTTCACGAGTGAGGGAAGAGTGGATGGTGAGATCGACAGGCGGATCGGTGCGGCGTCTTCAGTAATGCGGACGCTGTATCGATCCGTTGTGGTGAAGAAGGAGCTGAGCCGGAAGGCAAAGCTCTCAATTTACCGCTCGATCTACGTTCCCATCCTCACCTATGGTCATGAGCTTTGGGTTATGACCGAAAGGACAAGATCACGGGTACAAGCGGCCCAAATGACCCTTAGAGATAGGGTGAGAAGCTCTGTCATCCGGGAGGAACTCAAAGTAAAGCCGCTGCTCCTCCACATGAAGAGGAGCCAGATGAGGTGGTTCAGACATCTGGTCAGGATGCCACCCGAACGCCTCCCTAGGGAGGTGTTTCGGGCACGTCCGACCGGTAGGAGGCCACGAGGAAGACCCAGGACACGTTGGGAAGACTATGTCTCCCGGCTGGCCTCACAGTTGCCTTGTCTAATAAAAAGAACGGTATAGTTGGAACTATACGCTAGCTTATATCTGTCAGTAGACACAAAAAGGAAGCGCTAAAAAGTACAACAAGGTTGACAGAGTGGAGACACAGTCGAAGGGGTCTTGGCCTGGAGGAGGGCTTTGGCACGTAAATAAAAACAGTCAGCAACAACATTAACAGTTAGAAAGCGGCTTCAAGATGGTCTGTAAAACAAAATCTATGCAACATTTTGACCATTACATGTTATGTAGACCAGGGGTCCCCAACCTTTTTTGCACCAGGAACCAGATTAATGTAGGCAATGTTTTCATGGACCGGCTTATTACGCGTGGCAGATAAATACAGCAAAAATAAGCGCATGAAAAATACAACCCGCCATTACGCTCAATGAGTGGGAGCCTTGGTCTTCTTCCCATTGCAAAAAAGCTCTTCAAAGACTAATCTTTGCTCGGTTGTGGGCTTTTATTTTTCTGACTAATGTATCGGATGCTTTAGACGTGATACGCTACCGTCAAGGACAAGAGCATGGATAAATATTCAAACTACATATACTTACCATCAGTTCCAAATGATTTATATGGCTTTCTATTTCTATTCTAAAAGTAATGTATTCATATTTAGTGCAATATTTCACATATATATGCATTATTCATGCTTTTTTGGTACAATGTTCCATGTGTAGCAAACACATCTACTTGTGTAATAACACCAGCACTTTAACATCCCTTCCATCCATTTTCTACCGCTTGTCCCTTTTTAGGGTCGCGGGGGGTGCTGGAGCCTATCTCAACTGCATTCGGGCGGAAGGCGGGATACACCCTGGACAAGTCGCCACCTCATTACTGGGCCAACACAGATAGACAACATTCACACACTAGGGACCATTTAGTGTTGCCAATCAACCTATCCCCAGGTGCATGTCTTTGGAGGTGGGAGGGGCCTATCCCCAGGTGCGTGTCTTTGGAGGTGGGAGGAGCCTATCCCCAGGTGCATGTCTTTGGAGGTGGGAGGGGCCTATCCCCAGGTGCATGTCTTTGGAGGTGGGAGGGGCCTATCCCCAGGTGCATGTCTTTGGGGGTGGGAGGGGCCTATCCCCAGGTGCATGTCTTTGGAGGTGGGAGGGGCCTATCCCCAGGTGCATGTCTTTGGGGGGTGGGAGGGGCCTATCCCCAGGTGCATGTCTTTGGAGGTGGGAGGGGCCTATCCCCAGGTGCATGTCTTTGGGGGTGGGAGGGGCCTATCCCCAGGTGCATGTCTTTGGAGGTGGGAGGAGCCTATCCCCAGGTGCATGTCTTTGGAGGTGGGAGGGGCCTATCCCCAGGTGCATGTCTTTGGAGGTGGGAGGGGCGTACCCCCAGGTGCATGTCTTTGGAGGTGGGAGGGGCCTATCCCCAGGTGCATGTCTTTGGGGGTGGGAGGGGCCTATCCCCAGGTGCATGTCTTTGGAGGTGGGAGGGGCCTATCCCCAGGTGCATGTCTTTGGGGGTGGGAGGGGCCTATCCCCAGGTGCATGTCTTTGGAGGTGGGAGGGGCGTATCCCCAGGTGCATGTCTTTGGGGGTGGGAGGGGCCTATCCCCAGGTGCATGTCTTTGGAGGTGGGAGGAGCCTATCCCCAGGTGCATGTCTTTGGGGGGTGGGAGGGGCCTATCCCCAGGTGCATGTCTTTGGAGGTGGGAGGGGCCTATCCCCAGGTGCATGTCTTTGGGGGTGGGAGGGGCCTATCCCCAGGTGCATGTCTTTGGAGGTGGGAGGAGCCTATCCCCAGGTGCATGTCTTTGGAGGTGGGAGGGGCCTATCCCCAGGTGCATGTCTTTGGGGGTGGGAGGGGCCTATCCCCAGGTGCATGTCTTTGGGGGTGGGAGGGGCCTATCCCCAGGTGCATGTCTTTGGAGGTGGGAGGGGCGTACCCCCAGGTGCATGTCTTTGGAGGTGGGAGGGGCCTATCCCCAGGTGCATGTCTTTGGGGGTGGGAGGGGCCTATCCCCAGGTGCATGTCTTTGGAGGTGGGAGGGGCCTATCCCCAGGTGCATGTCTTTGGAGGTGGGAGGAGCCTATCCCCAGGTGCATGTCTTTGGAGGTGGGAGGGGCATATCCCCAGGTGCATGTCTTTGGGGGTGGGAGGGGCCTATCCCCAGGTGCATGTCTTTGGAGGTGGGAGGAGCCTATCCCCAGGTGCATGTCTTTGGAGGTGGGAGGGGCCTATCCCCAGGTGCATGTCTTTGGGGGTGGGAGGGGCCTATCCCCAGGTGCATGTCTTTGGAGGTGGGAGGAGCCTATCCCCAGGTGCATGTCTTTGGAGGTGGGAGGGGCCTATCCCCAGGTGCATGTCTTTGGGGGTGGGAGGGGCCTATCCCCAGGTGCATGTCTTTGGAGGTGGGAGGGGCCTATCCCCAGGTGCATGTCTTTGGGGGGTGGGAGGGGCCTATCCCCAGGTGCATGTCTTTGGAGGTGGGAGGGGCCTATCCCCAGGTGCATGTCTTTGGAGGTGGGAGGAGCCTATCCCCAGGTGCATGTCTTTGGAGGTGGGAGGAAGCCGGAGTAGAACCCACGCAGTCACGGGGAGAACATGCAAACTCCACACAGAAAGATCCCGAGCCCGGGATTGAACTCAGGACTACTCAGGACCTTCGTATTGTGAGGCACATGCACTAACCCCTGTTCCACCGTGCTGCCGCACTTTAACATGCGTGTATTTTTTTCCTTCAAGAACACTTTCATTTGCAACAATTTAGCACACTTGTACTTTAGCACTTTGTCACTTCTCCATCAGTCGTATGGACTTTAACTCCCATGGTGACTTTATTCTTGTTCCGTCCTGAGTCGACGTAATGCAGCAACCTACTGTTTATATGGTTCTCTATTTTATATTTATTACATGAATCTGGGTATTTTATTGTACTATTTATGTATTTTTATTATTATTGTTTAAGTCTGATAGGATAGGATAGGATAGGTCTTTATTGTCATTGCACAAGTACAAGGAAACTTTGTTTTCAGCACAAACCCGTTCAAGATGAGACAAACAAACAGTGTACAGGGTTACAGAACAGGAACGCTGATGGGTCGCCACAAGGCGCCCCGTAAAAGATAGGAAAAAGGTAAACGCTGGGGAAAGATGAGTAAAAAAATAGAATCTAGACTGGGCTCCTAAGGGGGCCTAGTCTGGAGTGGGAAAAAACCTCCATAGCAAAGCACATATACATATTACAACGTACATCTCCAGATATCTAGCAACAGAGGGGAGGGAGTGGGGGGCCATGGTGGCAGGCCGCAGCTCTCAGGCGCTGCCCATCCTTTCATCACCCCTATGGGATTTGCATCAAGGGCGTTGGTGGTGTCTAACTATGGACCTTGCCGTACATACCATCAACCTGCTGGGGACTGCAGATGGCAAATATCTATTGGCTAAAATCTTTACATTTTATAGAGGGACAGGCGGTAGAAAATGAACGGGTGGATGTTCATTAATGTGCATTGTCCCATGTGACAAAGATATAACAAATATGGTGGTGGTTATTATACATCTATGAACCAACTTATTGGCAATTATTGGTCAATTGTAAATTATTTCATGTTTCCGTGCAACCCGTTATTAAATACATCATGGACCGTACTGGTCCCTGAACCGGTGGTTGGGGATCACTTATGTAGACAACAAGGAAGGGTTTTAAATGTAGAAGATAAAATCATAACATGACCCCTTTTATATATATATGATTTAATTTTTCTCTCATATTGCAATTGTATCTTCACTTTTATTTGCCATATATGAAGTGTATTACACACCCTATTTTCAGTTATTGTACAATAAATGGTAAATGACTTGCTAATTGTGGTGAAGAAGGAGCTGAGCTGGAAGGCAAAGCTCTCAATTTACCGCTCGATCTACGTTCCCATCCTCACCTATGGTCATGAGCTTTGGGTTATGACCGAAAGGACAAGATCACGGGTACAAGCGACCCAAATGAGTTTCCTCCGCCGGGTGGCGGGTCTCTCCCTTAGAGATAGGGTGAGGAGCTCTGACATTGGGGGGGAACTCAAAGTAAAGCCGCTGCTCCTCCACGTGGAGAGGAGCCAGATTACATAGTTTCCCACGGCACACCAAACAATATCTCACGGTGCACTAGTGTGCCGCGGCACAGTGGTTGGAACACAGGTATATGTGATATTTCATGCTACTAACCCGACTTCAAAATGGCCCGATCCGTTTGTTGCTTTTTAAAACCAAAAAGTTTCCCTACGGCATAAAAGTTGTCTCACCACTCAACTACGATAGAAGGCTTACCTCCTGTATGAGGTTCCGGAGGAAGATTGTCTTCTGTCGCAGGGGATCGTGAACCAAACCCTCGGAGAAGAAGATCATCCCGTGAGGAAAGTTATGCTGTGACAGCCAGGACACCACGCGCTGTTTCTGCATGTCAGGACGACCTGTGATGTAGATGATCAGGTAGCCCAGGTCTTGCCAGTGCCTGTGCATAAACATCCATCATGTAAATACTGCAAGGAGAAACCACATCATTGTGCTTCATCCATTTTAACGCATACGATCATCCACAAGATAGTGTATGAGGTATACTGTGGTCGTCTCCCTTTCCTATTTGTAAAGTCAGGATTTGAAACATCTGCTGGGCATAAGGAAGTGTCCAGTTAGTAAACCAACAGACCTGACTACATCCACAGCACCGGGGCGGACCTTGGGATCGCTGCCCATGATTGACACGCTGGCGGCAAAGGAGCCGTCGATGCTGAAGACCACGCACTCCATTCCTCGGGGCAGCACCGTGAGGTAGGCTTCAGCGGACGTCTGATCTCCCCTTGCAGATTGAAAAGACACAAACATCTTTATCGTTATTTCCCAGTTTCTGCACCGCGTGGTTTGTGGTTAGAGTGTCCGCCCTGAGATGGGTAGGTTGTGAGTTCAAACCCCGGCCGAGTCATACCAAAGACTATAAAAATGGGAGCCATTACCTCCCTGCTTGGCACTCAGCATCAAGGGTTGGAATTGGGGGTTAAATCACCAAAAATAATTCCCGGGCGTGGCCACCGCTGCTGCTCAGTGCTCCCCTCACCTCCCAGGTGGTGAACAAGTTGATGGGTCAAACGCAGAGAATAATTTCACCAAACCTAGTGTGTGTGTGACACTATCATTGGTACTTTAATTTTAACTTTGTATTAGACTTTTTTTTAAATGAGATTTATTATATTCATATAGCGCTTTTCTCTAGTGACTTAAAGCGCTTTACATAGTGCAAGCCATTATCTACATCTTTAAACTAGATTCAAACCAGTGTGGTTGGCACTGGGAGCAGGTGGGTAAAGTGTCTTGCCCAAGGACACGACGGTGGTGACTAGGATGACGGAAGTGGGTATCGAACATGGAACCCTCAAGTTGCTGGCACGGGCGCCCTACCAAATATATTTAAAAAACAATGGTATCCAAATGTAAAATACACTTAAAACACAATAATATACAGTACATGCATTAAATATTTGAAAAATCATATTATAAAAAATATAAAATACACTTAAAACACAATAGAGTACATGTATGAAATGTATATGAAAAATATTAGTACCAAAATATAAAACACAATTGGAACATATACATGTATGAAATATGTTTGATATAAAATACAAAATACACTTAAAACACAATAGTATTAATGTATAAAACATATATTTTTAAACGATACTTCAGAAATATAAAACACACTTATAACACAATCGTATACTGTACATGTATAAAATATATTTGAAAAACAATAGTTTAAAAATGCTAAATAGTCTTAAAATATAATTATATATATATATATATATATATATATATATATATATATATATATATATATATATATATATATATATATATATATATATATATACATACACATATATATACATACATATACACTACCGTTCAAAAGTTTGGGGTCACCCAAACAATTTAGTGGAATAGCCTTCATTTCTAAGAACAAGAATAGACTGTCGAGTTTCAGATGAAAGTTCTCTTTATCTGGCCATTTTGAGCGTTTAATTGACCCCACAAATGTGATGCTCCAGAAACTCAATCTGCTCAAAGGAAGGTCAGTTTTGTAGCTTCTGTAACGAGTTAAAGTGTTTTCAGATGTGTGAACATGATTGCACAAGGGTTTTCTAATCATCAATTAGCCTTCTGAGCCAATGAGCAAACACATTGTACCATTAGAACACTGGAGTGATAGTTGCTGGAAATGGGCCTCTATACACCTATGTAGATATTGCACCAAAAAGCAGACATTTGCAGCTAGAATAGTCATTTAGCACATTAGCAATGTATAGAGTTTATTTCTGTAAAGTTAAGACTAGTTTAAAGTTATCTTCATTGAAAAGTACAGTGCTTTTCCTGCAAAAATAAGGACATTTACATGTGACCCCAAACTTTTGAACGGTAGTATATATATATATATATATATATATATATATATATATATATATATATATATATATATATATATATATATATATATATATATATATATATATATATATATATATATATATATGTATGTATGTATGTATGTATGTATGTATATATCATCCATCCTTTCTACCGCTTATTCCCTTCGGAGTCGCGGGGGGCGCTGGAGCCTTTCTCAGCTACAATCGGGCGGAAGGCGGGGTACACCCTGGACAAGTCGCCACCTCATTGCAGGGCCAACACAGATAGACAGACAACATTCACACTCACATTCACACACTAGGGCCAATTTAGTGTTGCCAATCAACCTATCCCCAGGTGCATGTCTTTGGAGGTGGGAGGAAGCCGGAGTACCCGGAGGGAACCCACGCAGTCACGGGGAGAACATGCAAACTCCACACAGAAAGATCCCAAGCCCGGGATTGAACCAAAGACTACTCAGGACCTTCGTATTGTGAGGCAGATGCACTAACCCCTCTGCCACCGTGCTGCCCTCAATATTTAGTTAAATAGCCCTAAATCACGATTTATGTTCTCCTCTCGCTCTTTACTTGATTGTGTGACTATTGTCCAGTGGCTTTCTTTCAGCAAACTGCTTGTTTTTATACTTCCAAGTCAGTGTTTTTATTTATTCATAAACTATTGATTTTTATTTCCTGCTTGTCTGTTTTTGGGGGATGTGTGATGCTACGACTCATGTCTGCTCAAATCTGGGTTTTCTTTTAGTGATTTGCCTCCCTGTCTGATACATTTTCTAGTCAAGGTGATTTTTTTGGAGACTTTCCACCAGTGTTTGCCGAAAGTGGCTGTCGGTTCATTTTTATTATATGTTACAACACCCGTGACAAGCATGAATGTCATACAAGGTCATTGGGGCCTTCAATGATTTATTTGTAGCTTTCTTCTCTTCCATTTATTCCCATTCTTCAGAGTATTGGTCCATCCAATAAGTGCTGTCAAACAAATCGTTTTCATTCTAAAATACAAATTGAGATAAATTCGGATGATAGTAAATTGGAGTCATTCTTGAAAATGACACATTCATTCATAAGCTAAAATTTTGTGTGGTGTTCGGGTCTGTGGGACCTGTTTTCATTTTTTATTAAAAGAAAAACGATACAAAGAATTAATTTTTTAAACTGAGACTCACTGACTTTGGCTCATTTTCTGTGAAGAACATATATCAGAATACATATTTAATGACCACACACCATACACCCCCCCCCCCCCTACACATTTATGTTACATATAAGATATCCAGGTCCACAGGACCCGGGGCTAATAGAAGTGTGGAAATTGATGTTCTGTGTACCACACACACACACACACACACACACACACACACACACACACACACACACACACACACACACACACACACACACACACACACACACACACACACACACACACACACACACACACACACACACACACACACACACACACACACACACAGCAGGCCTACACAGGAGGAGGACAGAGTGTAGGTACACAGAACATCAAAGGGTCAAATGTGCGAGAAAATGAGAGCAGACAGTGTTGACAAACAATGTTGCAACCTTGTGTGGGAACCGCAGGTGCAGAAACACAAAAGAAGAATCCCTGTGGGATGCAGAAACTGGCAGAGAAACGTTCATATTTTTGTTACTCCGCCAGCGTTTGTGGGTCTGATGGCCACAAAATGCAACGGGTCCACCAGGCCCACAAACGCTGGCTTTACGCTCTGTTTACTTTATCCCAATAAACATCTGTTCAGTATTTTAACATAAAAGTGTTTGATTGTGAGGCATTAAAAGCCACAAAATGCAACGGGTCCATCAGGCCCACAAACGCTGGCTGAGTAACACCAATGTGAACATTACACAAGGTTAAAATAATAATTATTGAATCCACAAAAAATGTATTTAAATATTGGATATTGCGTGTGTGTGTGTGTGTGTGTGCAGCTGGGATAGGCTCCAGCCCACCTGCGACCTTGAAAGGGACAAGTGGCAGAAAATGGGTGTGTGGATGGACATTGTATCTTTTGAAAATGACAGCTGAAAATACCATCAGTGACACTTACTTGACGACCATTTTAATGGGATAGACTCCAAGGCCGAGCTTCTTGTCGTTGGGTATGGTGTACGTGACCCGGCCGCTGCTGTTGGCCACTTCAGTGTCAAAGTGCACCCAGCGTCCAGACTGGGGTTGTGTCATCAGCAGGATGTCCACCTAGCAGACACCAATACAAGGCTTGTTGGATGGAGTAGCAGCAGGGTTGCGGCACCAATGCATTTCTGGGGAGCTAAAGTACCTTTTCTCCAGTTAGCGTCACCATATCCAAGGGGCCGTACATGAAGCGGCCGACCAGCGTCTGGGGTCCATCCTCTGTGGCAATTATGTCATTCACTCGATGGTTGCCAGTGACATTCTGTCAGGACACAATAAGTTTATTGAGGATTGCTAGGACACAATTGCTCCCAGTCGCAATTTATGCGACATTTCATTTCCATCTACAGTCGTCCCTTACCACACCGCACTTCCAATATTCGCTACACTGCAGTTTTGATTTGATTTTGCCTAAATGAAGTGTTACAGTTGGTCTGGATGCATTTTTGCCTCATTCATGTGATAATCCTGTGCGTGACTGAAGAATTAAGGAGTGGGTGTTGGTTAATTTATCGAGGACAAACTGCAGTGTGCTCAAACAACCACCAGGTAGCATCTGTGAGCAGATAATATTGTATGGGGGGCAGGGGTGTTATGTGGAGGGGGCTTAGGCAACTAAACCAACGATGAAACCATGCTGCTAACAACCAGAACATCGCCCAAAGCTTGAACACCTTCTATTTTTGCTTTGATGGCCCATCAAAAGAGAAGTGTGGGATACTTGAGTATGAAAACATATTCAGTCTAAGGCCGGACTCCAGGGGAGGGGGTCCAGATTGAGGCCAGAAAAAAAACAACTCAACAGCCATGGCACACAAACTAGTTACAAAGAATTCACAAGACTCGCAACAGAGGGGAGGGAGTGGGGGCTACGGTGGCGGGCTGCAGCGATCTAAGCGATGGCCAGCCATCCATCACCCCTAAGGGATTCAAGCCATCGAAGGCGTGGGATAGGGGGTGGGGTATGTTTTTGTGGCGTGTATTTTTCGTGGCTGCATGTGTGTGTGTATGTGTGTGTGTGTAAGCTTGCAGCGTGTCTCTGTTCCGTGACCTTGGTGTTGTTGCAGATGCCAGTCAGTCCAAAGTCAACCACAACAGGTGTGTGTCCATGAGAGACAAGAAGGGAGTTTGTTGTTTCTTCTCCACACTGTCCTTCAGGAGAGTCTCCAAGCCAGGGAAACAATCCAAGTTAGAATGACTTGTTTGCGAGCAAAAAAATAAATAAAATGTGCTTTTCACTCTTAATTGTCTATTAGTGGTCCTCAAATTCATCCTGCAGGGCAGCCGGTCCTATGTTATCCAAATCACAAGAGTGTCCACAGTTCTTCCCGCATCCTCCAATGTGGAGGGGGCTTAGTCAACTCACCAACGCCGAAACCATGCTGCTAACGACCAGAACATCGCCCAAAGCTTGAACACCTTCTATTTTTGCTTTGATGGCCCATCAAAAGAGAAGTGTGGGATACTTGAGTATGAAAACATATTCAGTCTAAGGCCGGACTCCAGGGGAGGGGGTCCAGATTGAGGCCAGAAAAAAACAACAACTCAACAGCCATGGCACACAAACTAGTTACAAAGAATTCACAAGAGTCGCAACAGAGGGGAGGGAGTGGGGGCTACGGTGGCGGGCTGCAGCTATCTAAGCAATGGCCAGCCGTCCATCACCCCTAAGGGATTCAAGCCACCAAAGGCGTGGAATAGAGGGTGGGGTATGTGTGTGTGGCATGTATTTTTCGTGGACGTATGTGTGTGTGTGTGTGTGTGTGTGTGTATAAGCCTGCAGCGTGTCTCTGTTCCGCGGCCTTGGTGTTGTCGCAGCTGCCAGTCAGTCCAAAGTCAACCACAACAGGTGTGTGTCCATGAGAGACAAGAAGGGAGTTTGTTGTTTCTTCTCCACACTGTCCTTCGGGAGAGTCTCCAAGCCAGGGAAACAATCCAAGTCAGAATGATTTGTTTGCGAGCAAAAAAAATAAAATGTGCTTTTCACTCTTAATTGTCTATTAGTGGTCCTCAAATTCATCCTGCAGGGCAGCCAGTCCGATGTTATCCAAATCACAAGAGTGTCCACAGTTCTTCCCGCATCTTCCAATGTGGAGGGGGCTTAGTCAACTCACCAACACCGAAACCATGCTGCTAACGACCAGAACATCGCCCAAAGCTTGAACACCTTCTATTTTTGCTTTGATGGCCCATCAAAAGAGAAGTGTGGGATACTTGAGTATGAAAAAATATTCAGTCTAAGGCCGGAACCTCAGGGGACGGGTTCCAGATTGAGGCCAGAAAAAAAACAACTCAACAGCCATGGCACACAAACTAGTTACGAATAATTCACGAGACTCGCAACAGAGGGGAGGGAGTGGGGGCTATGGAGGCAGGCTGCAGCTATCTAAGCGCTGCACCGCCGTCCATCACCCCTAAGGGATTCAAGCCATCGAAGGCATTGGATTGGAGGTGGGGTAAGTGTGTGTGGCGTATATTTTTGTGGTTGCATGTGTGTGTGTGTAAGCCTGCAGTGTGTCTCTGTTCCGCGGCCTTGGTGTTGTCGCAGCTGCCAGTCAGTCCAAAGTCAACAACAACAGGTGTGTGTCCATGAGAGACAAGAAGGGAGTTTGTTGTGTCTTCTCCACACTGTCCTTCGGGAGAGTCTCCAAGCCAGGGAAACAATCCAAGTTAGAATGACTTGTTTGCGAGCGAAAAAAAGACAATTTGCTTTTCACTCTTAATTGTCTATTAGTGGTCCTCAAATTCATCCTGCAGGGCAGCCGGTCCGATGTTATTCAAATCACAAGAGTGTCCACAGTTCTTCCTGCATCCTACGATCATTTGTGGCAGCTTTGGAGTACTTTGAAGACTGCCAGCAACTTCCAATTTATATTTTTATTTACCATTTACACAACGTGACAACTTCACTGCATTTGGGGTTTGTAATTAATAATCAGGTTTTATTTGATGTAGATTTTAAGCCAGTATTTTTATATGTATTTATGTGTTTAATTTCCTTAGTTTGCCATGTATTCATTCATCCCCAGTCATCTTTCAATTCGGTCACTAACACCTTGCTGACTGAGAGGAGGCAGAATGTGAAGTGAAGTGAATTACATTTATATAGCGCTTTTTCTCAAGTGACTCAAAGCGCTTTACATAGTGAAACCCAATATCTAAGTTACATTCAAACCAGTGTGGGTGGCACTGGGAGCAGGTGGGTAAAGTGTCTTGCCCAAGGACACAACGGCAGTGACTAGGATGGCGGAAGCAGGGATCGAACCTGCAACCCTCAAGTTGCTGGCACGGCCGCTCTACCAACCGAGCTATACCGCCCCAGTGTAGAATGCACAAACGACTGCCACCTGCGGTGATGATGAAATGGTCTTTAAATGAAATGTATAAAAACAAATTAAAAAATCATAACTTTATCAAAACTAGAGACAGATATGTCATTTTGGCCCACATTGGGGTCACAAGCAGGCTACTGTTAAAAACACAATTTGAATGAGATCAAAATGAATATGTGTTTTTTCCATGTGCACAATAAGCCCTGATGGGGTACAAGAACTCAACAATACCGAGATAATCTAATTTACAGAAATACAAAAACAAATATGCTAATAAAATGGTTACTACGCTGTGTAATGATTTGCATTTTAAATGTAAGCTTCATAAAATTGCAAAGAATTGGCAGCACGGTGGTACAGGGGTTAGCTCAAGTGCCTCACAATACAAAGGTCCTGGGTAGTCCTGAGGTCAAACCCGGGCTCGGGACCTTTCTGTGTGGAGTTTGCATGTTCTGCGTGGGTTCCCTCCGGGTACTCCGGCTTCCTCCCACCTCCAAAGACATGCACCTGGGGATAGGCCCCTCCCACCTCCAAAGACATGCACCTGGGGATAGGCCCCTCCCACCTCCAAAGCCATGCACCTGGGGATAGGCCCCTCCCACCTCCAAAGCCATGCACCTGGGGATAGGCCCCTCCCACCTCCAAAGACATGCACCTGGGGATAGGCCCCTCCCACCTCCAAAGCCATGCACCTGGGGATAGGCCCCTCCCACCTCCAAAGCCATGCACCTGGGGATAGGCCCCTCCCACCTCCAAAGCCATGCACCTGGGGATAGGTTGATTGGCAACACTAAATGGTCCATAGTGTGTGAATGTTGTCTATCTGTGTTGGCCCTGTGATGAGGTGGTGACTTGTCCAGGGTGGACCTCGTCTACCGCCCGAATGCAGCTGAGATAGGCTCTGGCACCCCCTGCCTTCCCAAAATAGACAAGCGGTAGAAAATGGATGGATGGATGGACCTTAAAAAAATTATTGTGACGACCGGGTCGCATGGTGATGCAGGGGTTTGTTCTCCCAGGATGCAGACGGACTTTGGACAAAGCGTGCAGGTAGGAAATGATTTATTTTGGAAAATAAAATAAAAATAAATCAGTCGGGAACAAACAAAAAACTTGCTCATAGCACGGAAGGTAAAAACTAAAAGGGGCTAGCGTGGAAGCTGGCAGGAATCAAAACTGTCGTCAACTGTTGCATAAAGCAAATTAGGAAGCCAGAGTGACTGACCGGAAAAGGCAGGCTTAAAGGCCTACTGAAATGAAATTGTTTTATTTAAACGGGGATAGCAGATCCATTCTATGTGTCATACTTGATCATTTCGCGATATTGCCATATTTTTGCTAAAAGGATTTAGTAGAAAACAACGACGATAAAGTTCGCAACTTTTGGTCTCTGATAAAAAAAAGCCTTGCCCCTACCGGAAGTAGCGTGACGTTGTCAGTTGTTAGCCTCCTCATATTTTCCTATTGTTTTCAACGCAGCTAGAGCGATTCGGGCCGAGAAAGCGACGATTACCCCATTTATTTGAGCGAGGATGAAAGATTCGTGGATGAGGAACGTTAGAGTGACGGACTAGAATGCAGTGAAATACATATTTTTTTTCGCTCTGACCGTAACTTAGGTACAAGCTGGCTCATTTGATTCCACACTCTCTCCTTTTTCTATTGTGGATCACGGATTTGTATTTTAAACCACCTGGGATACTATATCCTCTTGAAAATGAGAGTCGAGAAGGCGAAATGGACATTCACAGTGACTTTTATCTCCACGACAATACATCGGCGAAGCTCTTTAGCTACTGAGCTAACGTGATAGCATCTGGCTCAAATGCAGATAGAAACAAAATAAATAAATCCCTGACTGGAAGGATAGACAGAAGATCAACAATACTATTAAACCATGTACATGTAACTACACGGTTAATAATTCTCAGCCTGGCAAAGTTTAACAATGCTGTTGCTAACGACGCTGAAGCTAACTTAGCAACTTAGCAAACGGACCTCACAGAGCTATGATAAAAACATTAGCGCTCCACCTACGCCAGCCAGCCCTCATCTGCTCATCAACACCCGTGCTCACCTGCGTTCCAGCGATCGACGGCGCGACGAAGGACTTCAGCCGATCACAGATGCGGTTGGCGGCTAGCATTGGCTAGCGCGTCTGCTATCCAAGTAAGTCCTCCTTGTTGTGTTGCTACAGCCAGCCGCTAATACCCCGATCTCACCTACAACTTTCTTCTTTGCAGTCTCCATTGTTCATTAAACAAATTGCAAAAGATTCACCAACACAGATGTCCAGAATACTGTGGAATTATCAAATGAAAACAGAGCTTTTTGTATTGGCTTCAATGGGCTACCGATACTCCTGTTTCACTGGCTACGTCACGCGCATACGTTATCATCCAAAGGCGTTTTCAACCGGAAGTTTAGCGGGAAATGTAAAATGTCACTTTATAAGTTAACCCGGCCGTATTGGCATGTGTTGCAATGTTAAGATTTCATCATTGATATATAAACTATCAGACTGCGTGGTCGCTAGTAGTGGCTTTCAGTAGGCCTTTAAATAATGCTTCTGATTAGTGCTCGGGAAACAGGTGAGCGTCCCGAACACCAATCAGAGACAGGTGGAAACAATAAGCACCCATGGTAACTAAAAACAAGGGTGCACAAAAACAGGAACTGAGGGAGTCCAAAACCCAAACAGAACATGATCCGGGCAGCGGAACATAACAATTATACTAATATTGCAATCAATGACAGGCTTTGTGTAGACAATGTTTTGAGACATTACACGTTCTACATGACATTTAGTCTGTGTGTCACTTGTATTCTCTATTATTTATTATCGTGTGTGCAGCACTGGAGACCCTGAAGGCTGAAGTAGCTTGAGTGTTACAGAAGACCTCTTAGCACAATCCCAGGAGAGCAGAGTGGGTCTGTGTGGGTGTTGGCCGGGTGTCAGTGTCCTGGTCTCGTCTCTCACAAGTAAACAAATGCGACTCGGGGGCAAGTCATTAAACATGCGTCACAACACATTACACGTTTCATCAGCATTGCAAGTCTCCATCAGCGTTTTGTTTACCTGAAAACAACCTCGCAGTAAACAGTAATAAAACAGCAGCTATGGCGAGTGGGCACATGTGAGTCACCTTGTGGTATCACCAAACCCGCTATTTGAGAATTGAGCTCAAACACATGACATACGACCAGCTGTTCGCCCTCATTAAGAGTGAATGCTTCGTCAGAGCACACCACATCATGGAGCACACCACATCATGGGGCACACCACATCATGGAGCACACCACATCATGGCAGATGGCTGGAATGAAGAAGCCAGGCGCTATTTTTTGTCTGTGCCTCAGCATGCACTCCCAGGCATTGTTTGGAGGGATAAGTGGGTGAGTGTGACCCCCGGACTGTGAAAGAGCAGGAAGCAACAAGCCCAGCAGTGAATCCAGCTGGGATGAGGAGCTTCTAACAAGTCAGGAACAGGAGCCTCAGAATAATATCAGTCTGGAGCATATGAGCTGCAGCCGGGGCCACATTGAATCAGCCGGGAATATAAACCCTCACACGGTCGATGGCGTTCAGGCGGGAGCTCCAGTCCATGAAGACCAGGCCAAAGAACATTGTTATGTACACTTTATTGCCAAAAGTATTTGGCCACCTGCCTTCACTCACATATCAACTTGAAGTGACATCCCATGGAATTGTCCATAATATTTTGGTCTCCTGGAGCATTCAAAGTTCCTTTCACTGGAACTAAGGGGCCAAGCCCAACTCCTGAAAAACCAACCCCACACCATAATTCCTCCTCCACCAAATTTCACACTTGGCACAATGCAGTCTGAAATGTAGCCTTCTCCTGGCGACCTCCAAATCCAGACTGGTCCATCAGATCGGTAGGTTGAAGTTCAAATCCCAGCCGAGTCATACCTAAGACTATAAAAATGGGACCCATAACCTCCCTGCTTGGCACTCAGCAACAAAGGGTTGGAGTTGGGGGTTAAATCATCAAAATGATTCCCGGGCGCGGCGCCGCTGCTGCCCACTGCTCCCCAAGGGGATGGGTCAAATGCAGAGGACAAATTTCACCACATCTAGTGTGTGTGTGACAATCATTGGTACTTTAATCTTTAAGATTGCCAGATGGAAAAGCTAATTCATCAGTCCAGAGAAGGCGTCTCCACTGCTCTAGAGTCCAGTGGTGATGTCCTTTACACCAGAGATCCCCAACCTTTTTTGCACCACGGACCGATTTAATGTAGGCATTATTTTCAGGGACCGGCTTTCCACTTGTACCAGATAAATACAGCAAATATAAGTGCATGAAAAATACAACTCACTACAACACTGAATTAGTGGGCTTGTTTCTTTGCAATGAGATGCAGATGGAAATCAGCCTTTGGCTACAATCTGTCACATTTATATTTTATATGTTCATTAATGTGCATTGTATCATGTCACAACGTTAGAACAAATACAACAAATGGCAACTTACTATGAGGAGTTTCTTTGTACAACTATAAACAAGGTTATTGAAGTGTCTAGTGGGACAGGAGAAAGTTAAGTCAGAGAAAATGCAGTCCTTTATAAATTATTTAATGTTTCTCTGCGGCCCGGTAGCAAATGCGTCACGGACCGGTACCGGTCCCCGGACCAGTGGTTGGGGATCACTGCTTTACACCACTGCATCCCACGCTTTGCATTGGACTTGGTGATGTATGGCTTAGATGCAGCTACCGGCCATGAAAAGCCATTCCATGAAGCTCTCTGCGTACTGTACGTGGGCTAATTGGTAGGTCACATGAAGTTTGGAGCTCTGTAGCAAGTGACTGTGCAGAAAGTATTTGCACTATGCTGACCTCTCTGTCAGTTTACCTGACCTACCACTTGGTGGCTGAGTTGCTGTTGTTCCCAAACTCTTCACTTTTCTTATAATGAAGTTGACTTAGGAATATTTAAGAGCGAGGACATTTCAGGACTAGATTTGTTGCACAGGTGGCATCCTGTGACAGTTCCACGCTGGAAATCACTGAGAGCGGCCCATTCTTTCACAAATGTTTGTAGAAACATTGATTTGATACACCGGGCCAAGTGATTAGGACACCTGATTCTCATCATTTGGAAGGGTGGCCAAATACATTTGGCAATATAGTGTACCTGTGTGAACGTGGCTTAATTTGGACTTACATTGGAGTGAACATGCTCATTTATTTACTTTTTAAATTATATCTCAATTCTGTACACTGCTGCTGGAATTTACATTTTCTTGAGGGAACTCTCCTGAAGGAATCAATAAAGTACTATCTATCGATCGATCGGTCTATCTATCTATGTATCTATCTATCAATCTAATTGGGAACAGGTGGGTGCCATGATTGGGCATAAAAGTAGATTCCATGAAATGCTCAGTCATTCACAAACAAGGACGGGGCGAGGGTCACCACTTTGTCAACAAATGCCTGAGCAAATAGTTTAAGAACAACATTTCTCAAGCAGCTATTGCAAGGAATTTAGGGATTTCAACATCTACGCTCCGTAATATCATCAAAAGGTTCAGAGAATCTGGAGAAATCACTGCACGTAAGCGGCAAGGACGAAAACTAACATTGAATGCCCGTGACCTTTGATCTCTCAACAAGCGACATCAGTGTGTAAAGGATATCACCACATGGGCTCAGGGACACTTCAGAAACCCACTGTCAGTAACTACAGTTGGTCGCTACATCTGTAAGTGCAAGTTAAAACTCTACTATGCAAAGCCAAAGCCATTTATCAACAACACCCAGAAAGCTTCGCTGGGCCCAAGCTCATCTAAGATGGACTGCTGCAAAGTGGAAAAGTGTTCTGTGGTCTGATGAGTCCACATTTCAAATTGTTTTTTGGAAACTGTGGACGTCGTGTCCTCCGGACCAAAAAGTAAAAGAACCATCCGGATTGTTATAGGTGCAAAGTGTAAAAGGCAGCATGTGTGATGGTATGGGGGTGTATTAGTGGCTAAGACATGGGTAACTTACACATCTGTGAAGGCACCATTAATGCTGAAAGGTACATACAGCTTTTGGAGCAACATATGTTGCCATCCAAGCAACGTTATCATGGACGCCCCTGCTTATTTCAGCAAGACAATGCCAAGCCACATGTTACAACAGCGTGGCTTCATAGTAAAAGAGTGTGGGTACTAGACTGGCCTGCCTGTAGTCCAGACATTGAAAATGTGTGAAGGCTAAAATATGAGAAGGGAGACTGTTGAACAACTTAAGCTGTACATCAAGCAAGAATGGGAAAGAATTCCACTTCAAAAATGTGTCTCCTCACTTCCCAAACCTTTACTGAGTGTTGTTAAAAGGAAAGGCCATGTAACACACTGGTAAAAATGCCTTTTCTGCAATGTGTTGCTGCCATTAAATCCTAAATTCATGATTATTTGCACAAAATAAAGTTTCTCAGTGTGAACATGAAATATCTTGTCTTTGCAGTCTATACAATTGAATATAAGTTGAAAAGGATTTGTTGTATTCTCTTTTTATTTACCATTTACACAACGTGACAACTTCACTGCTTTTGTAGAATAAAACTTTCAAAACAACACAATGAATCGTACTAACACATTATCATTATCATTATGATCTCCCTGTTTTCTGACTTAACAATGTTGTTACAATGTTGGATTCTCATACTAAACAACGCCAAAGTGTCAACACATAAAATTAGGTGTGAGCTTGCCTCGGATTGCTGTGTTGAGAACAGCGAGCCATTTGTGATGTCACAACTTGAAGGTTGTACTTGGGTCGACAGTTAAGTATGTGCTGTCTACTCGGCCCTTCCTCTACGCTTTAAGCCACGTGTCAAACTCAAGGTCCGGGGTCCAGATCTGGCCTGCCACATCATTTAAAATGACCCGTGAAATGGTAATAATATGCTGTAATAAAGATTATTGTCTTACTACATTTATGTTCTTTTCATTTTGATAATCAAAAGATACATGAACTGCATGTTTATCTTTATATATATATATCTTTTAAAATGTAATAATATCTAATAATGCAACAAAATCAAATAATGCAACAAAAAGTGCTGAAATGTTTAATTTCCCTCTGGGATTATTTAAGTATTTCTGATTGTGATTCTGATTCTGAAAATGTTGTTTTTTAATAATATTAAATACTTGAATATCTGCTTGACTTATGATTTCAAAGCAAGGTATCAAATTGTGCACTGTAAAAATGACAATGGACTTTACAATAAAATCCTGGTTTCTGTTTTTTTTTTTACCAAAATAACCACTTTAGTACTGTTTGTGTTTACAGTAATACACTATAAAATCAACAATCCTAGATTTTACAATGAAAGAGTGGTACTGTTTTTTCCATTCCATTTACAGTAATATGCAAAATTTACGATACAATTCTAGCAACTGAGCAAATTTTTTTTTTTGGCACAAAAATCTTTTTTCCTTTTTTTTTTTTTTAAGCGAAGTAAAACAAGCAAATAATCAAATGCTTGGGCAATAATGCAGAATTAAGAGGCAAATCCTTACAGTTTAAAAAAAACATATCTGTACACGTGGCCCTCTGAGGGCAGACATAACTGCGATGTGGCCCTCAATGAAAACAAGTTTGTGGAGGGGGGCGTGGTCTGCGGGCCTGCCGCGGAGTGGGGTGTGTAAGGACCGGCCTCGAAGTCAGCGGCAGGTGAGTAGATTGCCCGGCTGGGGCTGGTTATCTAATCCCCTGTCGCCCTTATTAGCAGCAGCCGGAACGAGAGACGTGGTTGGAGTGGCTGGTGAGCGGACGCATAAGACTGAGAGACATTTTGCTGGAAAGCAAAACCCTACCGCTATATGAAAATAAAAGACTTGTTACCCAGACTACCGGGCCCACGAGAGCATCTTTGTGGGCAGAAGAACCCACAGGAGGGCAACCTCCACACCTGCTTTAAACTGATATTGTTCATCTTCAAGATATACATTTACAGGGTACATTTTTCTAAAATAAATGGTGCTGTTTTTGGAGATGACTTCAGTTATGTCATAGGGAAAATCCAAATATTAGTTTAACTTTCTACCATGAGAAGGTAAAACAGCGTCTGGTTGACACCTTCAAAGCCCTGATTTATTGTTGCACGCTGGGAACTCAAAAGTTAGAAGGACTTGAGGTTGTACAATTTGGAATTAAGCAAAACTTCCGTGTATAAAATATTCCCCTTGAGTCACATGTTCCTCACGATACTTCCGTTCAGGTGAATGTTTTACTTCTTCATTAAAAAGGCATGAGGATAGGCTCCTGCGCCCTGTGACCCCAAAAAGGGACAAGCGGTAGAAAATGGATGGATGTAGGGGAGTAACCTTAGAAGGGTTTTTGAAAAAAAACAACAGAAGTTATGAAAAGTGGACTTACTTTTACGCAGTAAAATTAAATTCTTGCAAGGTTTTTACCTCTGGCAGACGTTAATGTAGTCTTAAAATGTTAAAATGTTGCCTGTAAAATTGATAAATTAAACGCTTTATTATGGCAGCAATTTGACCGGGGAACAGATGATTTTTTTTACAGTAGAAAAATGATTTATATGGCCCCTATCCTTGTGGTTTACCTGACACATGAAATGTGACAAAAAATCCACTTTTGCTGCCAGACGGCAGTACAAATATTAAAGATAAAGTACCAATGATCGTCACACACACACTAGGTGTGGTGAAATTTGTCCTCTGCATTTGACCCATCCCCTTCTTCAACCCCTGGGAGGTGAGGGGAGCAGTGAGCAGCAGCGGAGGCCGCTCCCGGGAATAATTTTTGGTGATTTAACCCCCAATTCCAACCCTTGATGCTGAGTGCCAAGCAGGGAGGTAATGGCTCCCATTTGTATAGTCTTTGGTATGACTCGGCCGGGGTTTGAGCTCACCACCTACCCATCTCAGGGCGGACAGACCCATCACCCTTGATCACCCCCTGGGAGGTGAGCGGAGCAGTGAGCAGCAGCGGTGGCTGCGCCCGGGAATCATTTTTGGTGGTTTAACCCCTAATTCCAACCCTTGATGCTGAGTGCCAAGCAGGGAGGTAATGGCTCCCATTTTTATACTCTTTGGTATGACTCGGCTGGGGTTTGAACTCACAACCTACCCATCTCAGGGCGGACACTGTAAATACTAGGCCACTGAGCAGGTTAGGGTTATTTCCTACTGCCATACGGCAGTAAAAATGTCTTAAAATGTGGCAATTCCAACTTTGACCATCTGTGTCAGTTGTTACATAGAGTGGCGCTTTCCATCATTTTCTGCAGACTGTGTTGCCTAATGATTGACCCTCCCCCCCCACCCCCTTTCTTTTCACAAATGAATTCCTTCCCTCCTGTACCATTAGTAACTGTGACAAAAAAAAAATGGTGTTGCCATCGGAACAAGTCAGTTTGACAGGCGACCTTGGAGATTCCACTGTACTCCGGGCGTTGCCATGGCAATCTGGTTACACTCTTTTTTCTCCCCAAAGATGAGCAAGGAGAAATACTTATTAACTAAATCCATACTTTTTCAATTACCAAAAATGACCTTGGCTGTTTTATTTCGCCAGCCTCAGTCTGAGACGTTGAAAAACTGCAAGTTTGAGTGCATGAAGGTCAAACTCAGCATGGAAACAGAAAGGGACAAAGCAAAGAAGGCCACACTCGTGCAACACGAGGTTATTTACCCGCAGTTTGACGTGCGTCCTCCTCCGAAGCCACTTTTCCCGCGGGCTGGAGGGCGAAAAGGGCGCCGAGTCCAGACTGTCGGCTTCCTGCCTCTTCATGAAGTCACACCGCATGAGCTGGGAACAAACAACACCAGCATGTTCTTACATACAACAACACAAATCTAAGCAATAAGGCAGTCAAATATCTCATGCCAATGTTTCAAATCCGAGTGCATCACCCAATGCGTGAATGTGAACCACGTCCACTGAAAAGGTAAGTGTTCATGCCTGAAAATGACTGTTTTGCTGAATATAATAAAGGTAAGCAAAGAGTAACAAAGATGGTTTTGTGTAAACACTTGCGAACAAGGCCATTTTTTGGACTTGATATCAATTTAGTGTCATAATACAATCTTATGCAACTGTGATTCATTAGGCCTGGTAAAAGGTATGAGATAGGTATGTGTCAGTCCTCTTCTTGCATGCTTGGCTTTTTCTATTTCAAACCCTGACATGACAACTGTGTTGATGTAAAATGTCTATCAATGTTGTCATTCATCTAAGTCAGACCTGGGCAATTATCTTGCCTCGGGGGGCCACATTTAGAGAAAAAAATGTGTCTGGGGGCCAGTATATCTATTTTTAGGAACACTAATACAAAGCCCGGGATCTTTCTGTGTGGAGTTTGCATGTTCTCCCCGTGACTGCGTGGGTTCCCTCCGGGTACTCCGGCTTCCTCCCACCTCCAAAGACATGCACCTGGGGATAGGCCCCTCCCACCTCCAAAGACATGCACCTGGGGATAGGCCCCTCCCACCTCCAAAGACATGCACCTGGGGATAGGCCCCTCCCACCTCCAAAGACATGCACCTGGGGATAGGTTGATTGGCAACACTAAATTGGCCCTAGTGTGTGAATGTGAGTGTGAATGTTGTCTGTCTATCTGTGTTGGCCCTGCAATGAGGTGGCGACTTGTCCAGGGTGTACCCCGCCTTCCGCCCGATTGTAGCTGAGATAGGCTCCAGCGCCCCCCGCGACCCCGAAGGGAATAAGCGGTAGAAAATGGATGGATGGATAATACAAAGCCTCACAATAATGTCTGATTGAAAGCTAAAAACGTTATGACAGACCCTCTGCAATAACACCCAAGATAGATGCTAGATTTATTTTCAACAAAAAAGCAGTGAAGGGGATTGGGAAAGTCTCCAGCAACACACTGAAACTTAAAAAAGGCTCAGTTGGTTAATATTTCAAGATCGCTGATTTGCTCATTTTGCTGTCAAACAAGAAGGAATTCAGCCTCAAACAAAGCAAACCATAATCATGCAGAAGCCCAGCCAGCCCAGCTCCATCACCAGGAAAGATGAGGTCACCTACCTAGGTTCCATTCTAGAGGCTAACCTTTCCTGTGATAAAATGGCAACCAAGGTAATCAAAAAGGTTAACCAACGAACGAGATTTCTCTACAGAATTTCCTCTCTGGTCAACAAAAGCACCTTGAGGATTCTGGCGGGAACTCTCGTTCAACCCTTTTTCCATTATGCATGCACCTCCTGGTACCCTAGCACCTCCAAAACCCTCAAATCTAAACTCCAAACATCCCAGGACAAGCTAGTCAGATTACATCTAGACCTCCACCCCAGATCCCACCTCACTCCTACCCACTTCTCTAAAGTGGGCTGGCTCAAGGTGGAGGACAGAGTTAAACAACTTGCACTGAGCCTAGTCTATAAAGTCCGCTACACCTCCCTGATACCGAAGTACATGTCAAACTACTTCCTTAACGTAAATGACCGCCATAACCACAACACCAGGGGGAGCTCCACTAACCACGTTAAACCCAGATTCCGAACTAACAAAGGTCTTAACTCATTCTCTTTCTATGCCACATCAATGTGGAATGCGCTCCCAACAGGTATAAAAGAAAGGGCATCTCTATCCTCCTTCAAAACCGCAATAAAAGTTCACCTCCAGGCAGCTACAACCCTAAACTAACACCCTCCCCGGATTGCTAATAATCAAATGTAAACAATCAAATGCAGATACTTTTTCTTTTTCTTATGCCTTCTGATCTCTCTCTCTCTCTCTCTCTCTCTCTCTCTCTCTCTCTCTCTCTCTCTATGTCCACTACTTGATGTCCATATCTCCCCACCCCACCCCTCCCTCCACACCCCTGATTGTAAATAATGTAAATAATTCAATGTGATTATCTTGTGTGATGACTGCATTATGATGATAGTATATATCTGTATCATGAATCAATTTAAGTGGACCCCGACTTAAACAAGTTGAAAAACTTATTCGGGTGTTACCATTTAGTGGTCAATTGTACGGAATATGTACTTCACTGTGCAACCTACTAATAAAAGTCTCAATCAATCAATCAATCAATCAATCAATCAATCAATCCATTGACTCCCTTGGAAGCTAAGCCTCCCTGCAAGTGACCTATTTTACCCCATTTCTGATCTTTCATGCTCTAAAACTATAGGTTCGATAGGAATTTACAGGCAGCGTCCATGCCAAGGGAAGAGAGATTGCATCAGCGGGTGAACAAAGCAGTTCAAAATTCAACTTGCAAAATTGAACACATTTATATGTACTTTTAAGTCTAAAAATGTAGGCTTAACAATTTATACTTCTCATAATTGCACTCTTCGTCACGCGGTGTTAGCTTTCACTGTCATGCTGATGACAACGTTACATTTACTTAAAATAGACCATGGATGTCCAGCAACGCTAAGAAAACGGAAATGTTCTTTAAGGGTCCTGCGAGACACAGTTGCTTGTTTGAGGATACCGCATTGAAATTCCACAATAAAACAATCGTGCAAAGCGACCGGGTGAAACATCTCGGTATTATTTGCGACCCGACTCTCTCGTTTGCGTCACACTTCAAGAGTGTGACTGAAACAGCTTTCTTTTTCATCTCCGTGACAACGCTAAAATACATCCCGTTGTGTCCACCAGATCATGCCTTGGTTACGTCTCGTCTCCATTACTGTAAGGTATAATTTCCGGGTCTCCCCATATCCAGCATTAAAAGATTAGAGCTGGTGCAAAATGTGGCCACTAGAATTTTGATGAAGACTATAAGGTTACTGTCAGGTTCAAACACCGATGACATCTATTAGACAAGACAAGAAGCAAAGAAATCAAACAAGAGACAGGATTCAATTTAGCTCATGAGGAGAAACGTCTGGGCTGCAACTTCGGACAGTTTCCCACCACGCTCTGAAGAGGGAGTTCCACGCGTCCTCTTATATTTAGGCCTTTTCTGATTACATAGCTGCAGCTGTTTCTAAAGGGAGGGGGGTCGTAAACAGCTGTTGCACTCGGTCATCAACAGTTCAAGGAAAAGGTGCCTGGAGCTGCGTCAGGTCTGCTCCCTCTCCGCTTTGTAGATCTCGGGTCAGGACAAGGTCTTCCTGTGGCTGTCAATAGATCAAAGAAACCGACACCTCCATGTCGCATCCCATCGCACACAGTGGAGTTTGACAAGCCTTTTGCTTGATAAGATGAAAGACAGCGTTTGTCTTCTCGCAGGGGACCTGAACTCAATGGAACACAAAGTTGTGTGATAACTTATATACAATTATTCTGACAGTTACCTTGTATTGCATACTAGGTACTTTACTTTTTCATTGTGCTACAGTTTGTTCATTTGTGTCAAGTGTGTTTAGTCCCTTGTTTTATCCGGGGTGTTATCCTGTCTTCCCTCCATTTCCCCCTCTTTGCTGCGGCTTTATGTGTTAATAATGCAGGACTAGAGTGTCAAATGCTCAGTGCTCAAGCCTATACACTTAGCTTTTTGCACATCACTTCACCAGCAGGGAAAAGCAATGACTTTATTTGTCAACAGGTGATGGATCGATACCTGACATCGACCTTGTAAGACCAATGTTGTGCTGGGTTTTACATTGTCAATATTGTTAGTTAGCCTGCCAATAAACTTGTGTTAATGACTTCACACACTTCAGGAAGAGCACAGACGTTTCACAGACTCAAACCCCAATAGAAATCATATTTTAGAAGAAAATAGGTGGTCTTTTACAGCTCAGTTAACAATGTTGGTCCACACCTTACCTATCATGTTGCATTGCTCTTGAGGTTCCTCTCCTCTCGTTGCTTCACAATGTCAAACCTTAAATAGTGTAATAAATATACTTGGTGTGGCAATATGTACTGTATTCTTCATCATCTTTAATTCCCCAAAAACGCTCTTTTGAAACGTGGCTGAGCCTCCAACAAGCAGAGAGTAGAGCATAATTTATGACCATAGAATTGTTCCCCTTAAAATGTCCCTTGGAAGACGGAATCTGTTACATTCCATGGAGGGGAGGCAGCTGGATGAGATCATTAATAATGCATCAACACTCAAAAGTGCGAGAACACAGCAACAAGGTAAGAGAGAATTCATGAGGCGAAGCTATGATGTAAAAAAAGTGAAATATCGAGCAGACTGCCATTATTACAATTCTGGAAAACTGTAGATGTTTAAACTAAACTAGCGTACTGACCATGCAAACAATCAGAATCAGAAATACTTTATTAATCCCTGAAGGGAAATTAAAATGTCCAGCACAATCCTATTCAAGAGCAGACAAACATTACAGGGAGACAGAACTGGATCAAACATTACAGGGAGACAGAACAGGATCGCTGACGGGTCTGCCAACTTCCGGCGCCCCTTTCAAAAAAGGTGGGAAACAGGTAAACAATGGGGATTGGGGTGAGAAAAAAAAATCGGTCTAAGCCTGGACCCCTGGAGAGGGGGTCCAGACTGAGGCCAAGGGAAAAAACAACTCATAGCCATAGCACACGTCCCTCTTACATGTGTGTAAGAGGGAACAATGAAAGAACACAAAGGACATTAAAGATATTAAAAGAGCAGAGCTGATGCAACCAGACACTTCTACATACAGCTATGAATAAAAAGTCAAAGAAACATATACACTGTGGTGGCCTCTGCGGTGTTCCACGCCATCGTCTGCTGGGTTGGGGGGAGCATGGCCAGAGACAGGAGCAGACCCAACAAAGCAACCAAGAGAGCCGACTCCACCCTCGGCCGCCCACCAACTCCCAGCCAGCGTCCAGTCTGCATGGATGAGCGAGGATGCGTCTAAGGAGACCGAGGTGTCCAAGAGAGCCGACTCCACCCTTGGCCGCCCAACAACTCTCAGCCAGTGTCCAGTCTGCATGGATGAGCGAGGATGCGTCTAAGGAGACCGAGGTGTCCAAGAGAGCCGACTCCACCCTTGGCCGCCCAACAACTCTCAGCCAGTGTCCAGTCTGCATGGATGAGCGAGGATGCGTCTAAGGAGACCGAGGTGTCCAAGAGAGCCGACTCCACCCTCGGCCGCCCACCAACTCTCAGCCAGTGTCCAGTCTGCATGGATGAGCGAGGATGTGTCCAAGGAGACCGAGGTGTCCAAGAGAGCCGACTCCACCCTCGGCCGCCCACCAACTCTCAGCCAGCGTCCAGTCTGCATGGATGAGCGAGGATGCGTCTAAGGAGACCGAGGTGTCCAAGAGAGCCGACTCCACCCTCGGCCGCCCACCAACTCTCAGCCAGTGTCCAGTCTGCATGGATGAGCGAGGATGCGTCTAAGGAGACAGAGGTGTCCAAGAGAGCCGACTCCACCCTCGGCCGCCCACTAACTCTCAGCCAGTGTCCAGTCTGCATGGATGAGCGAGGATACGTCTAAGGAGACTGAGGTGTCCAAGAGAGCCGACTCCACCCTTGGCCGCCCACCAACTCTCAGCCAGTGTCCAGTCTGCATGGATGAGCAAGGATGCGTCTAAGGAGACCGAGGTGTCCAAGAGAGACGACTCCACCCTCGGCCGCCCACCAACTCTCAGCCAGTGTCCAGTCTGCATGGATGAGCGAGGATGTGTCCAAGGAGACCGAGGTGTCCGATACCTGCTCATTCAGCCAAGACACTGTGAAGCCTGTCCGTCCCGGCGCTCAGTGCTAGCTTCGCAGCCCTGTTTCTTCATCCGCATCTCCTCCAGTCTCTCCAAATGGACTCTGGTATGGCAGAGACCCAGCAGCTGGTCTCCATGGCCAAAAGGCTCCCGGAGGCAGATCCAGAAGTTCACAAAAAAGCACTGCAGAAGTCACAAAAGTGCCACCCCTTGTCGCACAGTCCCAAAGGGTCCACAACCAAAAGGCAAATAAGAAATATATATATATATTTATGTATATATATAATAACACATGAAAACAAGAGGAAAACATCAGGAACACAAAAGGATGACACAAGAGCACAGAGCTCCTGCCACCAGCAGCCACTACAGCGGCGCCAAACAAGGATCCCATTTGTAGTCCAATTAGGTTCATTAGGTCTTCAAAGAATTATGCATTTTATTTATTCCTCTAGCCAGACATGTGTGTTAATTTTTGTCACGTGATATTGATGTGACGCGTCTGGTCGGCTGATTTTTTTGGCACTGCCTTACTGCTCGTAGTAGCAGGCTGACAGCGCCATCTGCAGTCCGACTTCTTCAGGACAGTGTTCCAGGAGTGGGAAAGTTGGTACAGATCTTAAAAACCGCTAGGCTACCGCCCGGAAATATAACTAGGCAAGAAGTTAAAGCAGCACAAGCGGTAGCCAAAGATAGTCGCATACCAATCCTAGGCTACCGCCCGGAAATATGGCAGGGCAGGAAGTTAAAACAGATAGTAGCATACCAATCCTAACATGAGATAAAGGGTGTAACGATGTGGGTGCATGTTTGCGGTGGTCGTGTCCCTAAGATGCAGGAGGGAACGGCAGAGAGCGGAGTGCGGGTAGGAAACGTATTTAGGAATTGAATCGTACTTCAACAACGTAAATAGTAGTACAAAAATGAATCGCGAGTAAAGCTCAGAACAAACATGACAGTCGCCAAGGACGAACAGCGAGAAAGTCTACAACGAGGAAGCGCGAAGCAGGTATATATAGATCTCTGATTAGTGATCAGGAGAAGGTGAGCGTACTTACCACTAACCAGAGGCAGGTGCAAGAAATTGGTGTCCATGGCAACGAAGGACAGAAATGAGCATTGTTTCTGTTCATTTCTGGTCCAGTAATATAATACAATGTGGGGGCCTTTTTGATGTATTTTTTGCAATATAGATGCTAAAACCAAATGGACTTAGGTCAACACTGTCGTGAGAGACCATGACCGTTATTATTAGTTTCTTGTATTTACTGTCCAGCACTCTTATTTTTGTTTTCACTTCTTGTTTGCCTCCATTTGCCACCACTTTGTCTCTGTACTGAGTGCTGTCTCTCACCTGTCCCTGGTTGCCAGTCAGGAAACCTCTTAAGCCAGCCTCCTCCGTAGGACAAAGTCATCCCCAACAGTCGCGTCCGTACAGGAAATTCTGACAAAAATGCTCTTAGCTCTTCCTAAATTGTGTTGTTTTCAGCTGGAACATGTTTTTGTCAGACTTAAATGAAAGCCGCTCCTAATATGTTCCCTCGAGCATCCACTGCTAGTACGGCTGTTGTTAAGTCTATTATGTAAGTGTAACAATTCATATTTTTAACTATTATTTTATGAAATTTAATGTTCCAAGGATTCCACCAAGCCTGCACACCCCCTGGTTGACCCTCTCCCCACAGGCAGGGGGCCACCAGACTGAAGAACAGCTTCCTGAAGATGTGAGACTGCTGAACTCTTTAGAGAGACTAGTGAGCTGCTCTGTTTCCATCTTGTCTCTGCTTTTAAAGAGATATTTTTTTGCTATCATTGCCTGTCGTCTGCACATTGGAATCCACATGTTTTGGGGCTACACTGATCCTGATAGAGCTTTTATCGCCGGGGACGGCGTGGCGCAGTTGGGAGAGTGGCTGTGCCAGCAACCTGAGGGTTCCTGGTTCAATCCCCACCTTCTACCAACCTTGTCACGTCCGTTGTGTCCCTGAGCAAGACACTTCACCCTTGCTAGGACGGGTGGTGGTTAGGGCCTTGCATGGCAGCTCCCGCTATCAGTGTGTGAATGTGTGTGTGAATGGGTGAATGTGGAAATAGTGTCAAAGCGCTTTGAGTACCTAGAAGGTAGAAAAGCGCTATACAAATATAACCCATTTACCATTTTATATTACGGCACAGACCTCGTGATCCAGTGTCTTTCAGTCAGGTGCTAGAGTGGTGTACAGCCTACCTGTCTGAGGACGAAGGCTGCTACATCGGTTGACTCCCAGTAGGAGGCGTGGAAAAGGTGAGGCAACGCCACCGTGGGAAAAGCGGTCAACACATCAGGGCAGTACAGGGAGTAATCCAGCCTTTTTGATCCCCACCAGCTACTGGAAACTTAAAAGAGAAGACGCAAAAATGAATTAATGAGCAGATAAGTGAAGGAGGTCTGTAATGAAGTCCCTTCTACTCACTGTTGGCAATGGTGTTGCACAGCTGATGGCCACTAGAACCAATCGACATTCCACTTTCCACGCTGGTGACGCTGGCCCGGCGAACTCTCTCTTCTCCGCCTCCTCCTTTCCATTTGGTCTCAAAGGACGACTGTGGAGTCTGCTCTCCATCCATAAACACATCCGGATGGCTTTGGATACTCTCGGCTGGGTAAAGAGAGAAATAATTGACTGGCTTTAATCTTTTAAAATTGATGCAGTTACTCTGGCAAATAAAAGCAACCCCTCGCCGAGGATGGATTTTTGTTTTATTGACAAACCAGGAAGAAAAGCTGCGTCTTCACATCATGGTGTTAAAGTCAATTTTAATGAATTTTAAAAAGCCTCTTTGTTGCTGTTGATAACAAGAATATTGTACTTTTCTCCCAGCCAGACCCGCCGATAACACTGTAGGAAAAAATGTGAATTTTACGCCAGTAAAAGGACTCTCAAAGGACACAAAATATCGGGAAGTTTGACCTGGATTTAGCAAACATATTTTCTGGGCATGTGTGGGCCAATGGTAATTGCTGGGGTGCAACCATGTGACTTCGAGGGCATCCCCCTTACTTGAGCTTACTAGATGAGTGGCAAATACTCATTAAGGCCCCTCTTTATTTCGCTTTAGCAGCGCAGATGTGAGCTTATTTTAAATATTTAGTAGCGAAAATACCATCCTGAAATCATCAAAATATAACTGAATGTGACTGAGAGGATGCATACACCCTGAATAGGAAATACTTCGTATATTTTATGTTATCGACTAGTAACCACACAGAAACTAGCCGATAACATAAAATATATGAAATAACTTTTACCAAAATCCTTTTTAGAACCATTTCCACTGGCGAGAGTAGTGCATGTATGCAGCATTTTTACTCCAACTTCAATTGACTTCTTGCTTGTCTGACTCTTGTTTGCCCACCATGTGCTTGAGTCCTAGCCCGTGGCATCCACCATAATGCCCGTGGCATCCACCATAATGCCCGTAGCATCCACCATAATGCCCGTGGCATCCACCATAATGCCCGTGGCTTCCACCATAATGCCCGTGGCATCCACCATAATGCCCGTGGCATCCAACGTAACGTACTGATGTACGACAATCAACCCGGCGGAACACCAAAACAATCCTGACCTCTTTTTGCGTGTACCCAACTGGATTGGATGTCATCTATATAGTTCTGTGAAAGTCACAAACAAGCCGTATGGTGTCCTTCACTTAGGCCTATTTGCTCCACTTTGCACCAGTCCAGTGGGTTTGAGTGATGGAGGGATTTAAAAGGATGGGAGGCAGGAAGAGCCCGGAAAAAAACAGAAAAATCTCAAATGTGGCTAATAACTGAACATCATCTTCTCGTTTTTTCCCTTTTGTGTCATTACCCACCTAATTCTGTAACGTACTTCACCTTTGTCCAATTGTCCCCTTTTTATAGCCCAGCCTTTCCTTTGTCCTGACTAGTCTTTTGTAGCATTCTCTCCCCGTAGTCTTTGTTTCTGATCAGTTTGACAAAGACTAATGCTTGTACTACAGTGCATGCAGAAAGTATTCACAGCGCTTCACTATTTCCACATTTTGTTTTGTTACAGCTTTATTCCAAAATGAATAAATTCATTTTTGTGTTTTACTTTTTTATTCTGCAAATTTATTAAACATAAAAAAAATTAAAAAATAAATCACAGGTACATAAATATTCACAGCCTTTGCTCAAAATGTTGTTGATGCATTTTTGGCAGCAATACCAGCCTAAATTATTTTTTAATACGATGCCAGAAGCTTGGCACACCTATCTTTAGGCTGTTTTCACCGCTCAAGCTCCGTCAAGCATTAGTTTTCATCCAGGATGTCTCTGTACATCGTTGCATTCATATTAGTCTAGTCAGGGAGTTAACCAAATACCCGACAGTGAATCTGTCAGAGCTACAGCATTCCTCTGTGGAGAGAGGAGAACCTTCCGGAAGGACAACCATCTCTACAGCAATCCACCAATCAGGCCTGTATGGTAGAGTGGCCAGACCAAAATTCTGAGCCAATAATTGAGCTCGTTGGCATGAATGCCAGGCATCATGTTTGGAAGTAACCTGGCACCGCTCATCACCAGGACAACACCATCCCCTGCAGTGAAGCATGGTGGTGGCAGCATCATGCTGTGGGGTTGCTTTTCAGCGCAGGAACTGGGAGACTAGCCAGAAAAGAGGGAAAGATGAATGCAGCAAAGTACAGAAACATCCTGGATGAAAACCAGCACTTCCCAACCACCCTGATGGAGCTTGAGAGGTGCTGCAAAGAGGAATGGGCGAAACTGGCCAAAGATAGGTGTGCCAAGCTTATGGCATCGTATTCAAATATACTTGAGGCCGCAATTTCTTAATAATTTTACTTAATCTCTGTCCTTATTGTTTGTTATATGTTTTATATATGACATTGTTGGTATTTTTTATCTGTGGCCAAATAATATTTTCCACGTCAGTGGACAATAAAGGTTTATTCTATTTGTATTCTAAGCTGACAGCCATGGTATAATCCTTTCTCTGATACTTCATATCTGTTGCCACATTGTCTTCTGTCTCAAATCGGTTCTATTGTTAAACTTTGTTCCTCTCACCATGAGATGTACAGCCACTGGTTTTAAGCTGCGATGGCTGACTTTCATCACGATTGTGCATCCACATTTGCACATTGAATGGGAATTGATCCCACATTTGGATTCAGTCACACTAATCCAATAAAGTGATGCCCTCTGGTGTAAATGGACTGCAGTGTTCATTGGTAATGCCGAATCAAGTTAATCTTCTTTTATTTAGCCAATGAAGGACAAATTAAAGATGGAAAATAAAGGTAGAAACAGTCCTCACTAAAGCTGCACCATGTGCAATCCCACATGCTAAATAATAGATGAATAGATAAACCTTAAAAAACACAAGCTGCCAGCTGGAAGGACCCTTAATAAATCACCAAATGCAGTGACATGTTAAGTTGTTAGGAACCACAATCTGCAGCAGTGTACAAATGATACAAACCTTCCTGGTCGTGCTCTAGTATCAGGTGGGATTCATAAATCCTCACAGTCAAGGACCAATCAAGATATATTTGTTAAAATGGTCTTGAGGCAAACTAACAACTTGCTTGAGTAGAGCAAATTTTCCCTCTACACACCAAAATTATAAGCAAGATTTCTCACCTACCATGAAGGCATCACACTCACACTAACTGTTGGTTTGGGCCTTCTCGGGACTGCGCAACAAGGTGTGAAACTTTCGTAACTTCAGCTGTGCTTTTTGATGAACTTTTGGATCCGCCCTTGGGAGCGTTTTGGGCACGGCCATGTTTGCACCGGAGATCAGCTACTGGCTCTCTACCTCAACCGAGTCCGCTTGGAGAGACTGGAGGCGATGCAAAAGAAAAAACTGGACTGCGGAGCTAGCGTTGAACGTCGGGATGGACGACCGCAATGGAGCTGAATGAGCATGTATCGGACACTTTGGTCTCCCGAGACGGATTCTCATTCATCCGCACGGACTGGGGTTAGGGGGCAGCCAAGGATGCAGTCAGCTCTCTTGCTTGGTTTGTTGGGTCTATTCCGGTCTCTGGAGACGATGGCGTGGAGAACTGCAAAGTGGGGAATTATGTTTTTGTTTTTCTGTTGCTTGTCTATGACCCTTCGAGATAGGTTAAGAAACTATGTCGTTCTGGAGGAGCTCAGATGAGGTGGTTAGGGCATCTGGTCAAGATGCCCCCCCAGACTCCTTTCTAGGGGGAATGTTTAGGGCATGTTCGTCTGGTAAGAGGCCACAGGGAAGATCCAGGACTAGTTGGGGAGACTATGTCTCCCAGTTGGACAAGGAATACCTTGGGATCCTCCGGGAGGAGCTGGACAAAGTGGCTTGGGAGAGGAAAGTCTTGGCTTCTCTGCTTAGGCAGCTGCCCCCTCAATCCATGCGTAGATTTGTTTGTCTATGCATGGTGAAATCTTATGTGCGCAATATGTGTTTTTTATTGCTATTTTTTGGGTTTTTCGATGTGTTTTACTTTGTAGCGGTACATAAAAATGGTGCTGCTGAAGTGGCAGCTGGTTGCATCAGCTCATTACGCCTCCTTTAATGTCTTTTATATCCTGTATTCTTTGATGTTTCCCTGTTGTTTTCATGTCTTTTTACCTGTATTTTTGTGGATGTTTTGTATCTGCACTGCAACCACGTAATTTGACCATTATGGGATGAATAAAGTCTATCCTATCCTATCCCACCTGGCCAAGAGCTCCAATTATCCTGCACTGAAGTAAACAAAGATACACAAATATAAGCATTTAAAAATATATATATAGCTTGCAGAAAATGGCAGGGACAGAAACAAGGCAATATAATAATTATACCAACATAGAGCTAACAACTTAAGACGTTCCTTAGAATTACATGACCTGCAGAAAGTCCAGACCTCAATCCAATTAAAACATCTGTGGTTGAAACTCCAACCTTCAAAGCTAATTTGACAACAACTATCAACAAGTTGGAGCAAGATTAGTCAAAAGTACTGTTTCTCACTGGTGAAGTTCATTCCTCAGAGACTGCAAGCTGTTATAAAACCCAGATGTGGTGCAACAAAGTACTAGTGGTGTGTTATTTTGATTCTTTTTTAATGATGCCATCATTTTTTCCCTCTGAATTTTAATGTAGTAATTGTGTAATTGTTTTCATGGCAATCAATACTGATACATCTGTGCATACATTTACATGATCCTCTTTTTCATCCCATTGGAGCATAGCTGGAATTAAAAGAGGGCTCACATAAGAGGTATTCATCATGATAAAAGCTCCAGTGAGGTTGGGGATGCCAAAGTAGTTCTCAGTGGGAGCGCAATCTGATTGGCAGACCAAGCCTTCAAACTAGCTCATATGCATAACTGCATAGTGTGTTTCAACAGCTGTTCTGTGCAGAGACGAGTATCCGTGGGTTTTATTTGAGCGTCATCAGAGCGCCCAGGGTAAGCATCCGGGCGTTAATTAAAGCTTGCTTGGGCAGCAAGCCTTTGACACGTCTGCCTCAAAGATTCATCAGCAGAGGCATCCTGCTTTGTGGATCATTGTCATTTCATCACAGCCTAGGCATCTTTCTAACAGGGGTACAACGTAGTTATTATCCAGGTTGTTACCACCACGTATGGATGGATGGATGGGTCGAGAGGAACAAATTTAGCTAATTTGGCCAACATCCAAAAAGCTGTAAAATAAATTCCTGTACATTTTTTCTACATACAGTATGTGTTATTTGTTAACTATTATAATGACAACATGAAGTTGTAAAACTACAAATTGAACACCTCACTCTCCATCTTTCTGATAATCAGGTTATTCCATCCATTCCGCGCCGGTAGTTCTTGGGCTTACCTGACTTGCGACACTTAACCCTTACATCGACTGGCACAAACTCACCATCACTAACTCGATACTTGTCTGCCACTTGCGGTGTCTTCGTTCAGCGTGTCCGCGCACCCCTGCCCTTGTTGATTTCAAAGCTGAAAATATCGACCATTTATTGTTATCGTGATCTCAGTCAGGTGTTCAGTAAAGATCGCACCATGTCCCTTCCGCCACACTGACCGTATGACTGTAGTATTGACTTCCCCCCGGGTGCTGCATTGCCAGTGACGCCTGTGTAATATCCCGCTTCCTGACCATGAAGCACTCCAGCAATATATTTCTACATCCCTCGTTTCAGGTTTAATTCGCCCTTCCTCCTTTCCATTAGCTGCAGGATTTTTTTTCATAGAAACGAGTGATGGATTCCTTTCGACCCTGTATTGACTATCGTGCGCTAAAAGATATTACAATCAAGAATAAGTACCCTTGCGAGATTCTGCTTTTAGTTCCCTTCATCAAGCTAATTATTTCCCGAAATTAGACCTTGTAACGCCTATCATCTTGTTTGCATCAGGGAGGGCGATGAGTGGAAGACGGCATTTAACACCCTCTTGGGGCACTTCCAATTAATGCCACTTGGATTAACCAATGTGCCTGCCATCTTCCAGGGCTTCATTAATGACATACTTAGGGATATGCTCGGCCGCTTTTTGTTTGTATATCTTAATGATATACTATTTTTTTCTTTCTGTGCTGAAGGAACATATTCAGCAGGTCCGCCTTGTCCTCCAACAGTTGTTGGAGAATAAAGAATTGGTCAAGGCAGAAAAGTGTGAGTTTCATGTTTCGTCTGTGCCCTTTTTGGGGTTTGTAGTGGATCAGGGACAGCTTAGACTCGATCCGGCTAAGATTCATAGCGTGGTTGACTGGCCCACTCCTACATCTAGGAAGCTTTTGCAGCGATTTCTTGTCTTCGCTAATTTCTATCGTCGGTTCAGCCGAAATTATAGTCGGGTCGCAATGCCTCTGACGAAACTCACATCGATTAAGATTCCGGTTAACTGAACCCCAGAAGCTAACATGGCTTTTGCTACACCCAATCTGCTCCTGTTTTGGCTCATCCTGATACTGCTTCTACCTTTTTTGTCGAGGTTGACGCTTCAGACTCTGGTGTGGTAGCCGTCCTTTCCCAGCGTGACTCCACCACTGGCGAGCTGCACCCGTGTGCCTTCTTCTCCCGTCGCCTGACCCCAGCAGAGATCAATTATGATATTGGTAATCGGGAACTCCTGGCCGTTGTGTTGGCTCTGCAGGAATGGAGGCATTTGCTGGAGGGCTCACAGGAACCATTTAACATTTACACTGACAACAAGAACTTGGCATACCTCCTTTCTGCCCAGAGGCTGAACCCCTGATTCAACTTCTCTCTGACGTAAGTCTGACACCCTATCTAGATTGTACTCCCAGGCAGTGGACAAAGCTCCCCCAGAGACTTGTTTTTTGTACGTGTATTTTCGGAGTTCTTCAGTGGAGTGTGGAGAAGGAAGTGGAAGAGGCACTTAAATGTTCCCCAGCACCGTCCGCCTGTTATGAGAGTCGGTTGTTTGTTACACCTGAGCTTCGTTCAAAAGTGCTGCCCTGGCCGCACAGTTTCAAGCTGACTTGTAAATCAAACCGTTTTTCTTCTTGTGCAGCGTTTTTGGTGGCCTTCCATGAGAAGGGAGGCTAGAGAATTTGTGTCTGCTTGCTCAGTCTGCGCCTGCATAAAGCCTTCTCATCGGGCTCTTGCTGGACTTTTGAGGCTGTTGCCCATGCCCTCCAGCCCTTGGTCACATATCACTTTGGATGTTGTTACAGGACTTCCACCTTCCAATGGCAACAGTCACTTACCATGGTGGACCACTTTTCAAAGATGGCACATTTTGCAGTTCCACTTAAGCTATCAATGTCCCTGGATACCGCCAACCTCTTGACTCAGCATGTGTTCCGGTTGCACAGCATCCCAATTGATGTGGTCTCTGACAGGGGTCCACAATTTTCATCCTCAGTCTGGAAGGTTTTCTGCGAGTCCCTGGGAGCATCACCGAGTTTGTCTTCAGATTACCATCCACAGAAAAATGGCCAGATGGAGTGAACAAACCAAGACTTGGAAGCCACTATACGCTGCGTCTGCCACCAGCAACCCACTCCATGGTCATTCAACTTGCCATGGATTGAATATGCCCACAACTCCCTGGTCCATTGACCGTATCCCTCGGGAAGTCTTGTGGGGAGTGCTCAGAGAGTATGGGGTATCGGAACATCTGATTATGGTGGTCTGCTCTCCGTATGATCAGTGTCAGCGCTTGGTCCACATTGCCGACAGTAAGTCCGACCCGTTTCAAGTGAGCGTTGGACTCCGCCAGGGATGTCATTTGTCACCAATTCTGTTCATAACTTTTATGGACGGATATTCTAGGCACAGTCAGGGTGTTGAGGAGATACGGTTTGGTGGCTGCAGGATTAGGGCTCTGCTTTTTGCAGATGATGTGGTCCTGATAGCGTCATCTGGCCAGGATCTTCAGCTCTCACTGGATCGGTTTGCAGCCGAGTGTGAAGCGACTGGGATGAGAATCAGCACCTCCAAGTCCGAGTCCATGGTTCTCGCCCGGAAAAGGGTGGAGTGCCATCTCCGGGTTGGGGAGGAGATCTTGCCCCAAGTGGAGGAGTTCAAGTACCTTGAAGTCTTGTTCACAAATGAGGTGTGAGTGGATCGCGAGATCAAAAGGCGGATCGGTGCGGCGTCTGCAGTGATGCAGACTCTGTTTCGATCTGTTGTGGTGAAGAAGGAGCTGAGCCAGAAGGCAAAGCTCTCAATTTACCGGTTCATCTACATTCCTATCCTCACATGTTGTCACCTTGGGTTATGACCGAAAGGACAAGATCATGGGTACAAGCGGCCAAAATCAGTTTCCTACGTCGGGTGGCGAGGCTCTCCCTTAGAGATAGGGTGAGAAGCTATGTCATTCGGGAGGAGCTCAAAGTATGCCAGGTGAGGTGGTTCGGGCATCTGGTCAGGATGCCACCTGGACGCCTCCCCGGGGAGGTGTTTAAAGCACGCCCGACTGGTAGGAGGCCACGGGGAAGATCAGGGACACGTTGGGGAGACTATGTCTCCCGGCTGGCCTGGGAACGCCTCGGGATCCCCCGGGAGGAGCTGGACGAAGTGGCAGGGGAGAGGGAAGTCTGGGCTTCCCTGCTTAGGCTGCTGCCCCCGCGATCTGACCTCGGATTAGCGGAAGAAGATGGATGGATGGATGGATGCATTGGGCATTAATTTTTGTTAATTTTCTTGTTTGTATCCATAATTACAATACATAACAGAAATATAGGAAATTTCACCTGTATTTTCCAGTATCCAGTATTTATTTCACAGCCACACTGGTTGATTTTCTTTCTTTTTGCTAAAAAGTTACTGAATTGATTTTAACTCACTGAATTGTTTCGGATCATATCGTTCTGAATATATATATATATATATATATATATATATATATATATATATATATATATATATATATATATATATATATATATATATATATATATATATATATATATATATATATATATATATATATATATATATATATTACAAGTCTGCGGGCTATAGAGCGTTTTCTATTGGGGCTCCAGTACTCTGGAATGTTCTAGCAGTAACAGTTAGAGATGCTACCTCAGTAGAAGCATTTAAGTCCCATCTTAAAACTCATTTGTATACTCTAGCCTTTAAATAGACCCCCTTTTAAAACAGTTGATCTGCCGTCTCTTTTCTGCACAGATTCCGTGACCACAGATGAGATGCTAGCTGTCCAAAGTGGGGACCCAGGGTGGACCACTCATCTGTGCATCAGTTGGGGACGTCTCTGCACTGCTGACCTGTCTCCACTCAAGATGATCTCCTGCTGGTCCCACTATGGACTGGACTCTTACACTATTAACTAGATCCACTATGGACTGGACTATCACACTATTAACTAGATCCACTATGGACTGGACTCTCACACTATTAACTAGATCCACTATGGACTGGACTCTCACACTATTATGTTAGATCCACTATGGACTGGACTCTCACACTATTATGTTAGATCCACTATGGACTGGACTATCACACTATTAACTAGATCCACTATGGACTGGACTCTCACACTATTAACTAGATCCACTATGGACTGGACTCTCACACTATTAACTAGATCCACCATGGACTGGACTCTCACACTATTATGTTAGATCCACTATGGACTGGACTATGTTAGATCCACTATGGACTGGACTCTCACAATATTATGCTAGATCCACTATGGACTGGACTCTCACTATTATGTTAGATCCACTATGGACTGGACTCTCACTATTATGTTAGATCCACTATGGACTGGACTCACACTGTTATGTTAGATCCACTATGGACTGGACTCTCACACTATTATGTTAGATCCACTATGGACTGGACTCTCACACTATTATGTTAGATCTACTATGGACTGGACTCTCACACTATTATGTTAGATCCACTATGGACTGGACTCTCACTATTATGTTAGATCCACTATGGACTGGACTCTCACACTATTATGTTAGATCCACTATGGACTGGACTCTCACACTATTATGTTAGATTTACTATGGACTGGACTCTCACACTATTATGTTAGATCCACTATGGACTGGACTCTCACTATTATGTTAGATCCACTATGGACTGGACTCTCACACTATTATGTTAGATCCACTATGGACTGGACTCTCACACTATTATGTTAGATCCACTATGGACTGGACTCTCACACTATTATGTTAGATCTACTATGGACTGGACTCTCACACTATTATGTTAGATCCACTATGGACTGGACTCTCACTATTATGTTAGATCCACTATGGACTGGACTCTCACACTATTATGTTAGATCCACTATGGACTGGACTCTCACACTATTATGTTAGATCTACTATGGACTGGACTCTCACACTATTATGTTAGATCCACTATGGACTGGACTCTCACTATTATGTTAGATCCACTATGGACTGGACTCTCACACTATTATGTTAGATCCACTATGGACTGGACTCTCACACTATTATGTTAGATCCACTATGGACTGGACTCTCACTATTATGTTAGATCCACTATGGACTGGACTCTCACACTATTATGTTAGATCCACTATGGACTGGACTCTCACACTATTATGTTAGATCCACTATGGACTGGACTCTCACACTATTATGTTAGATCCACTATGGACTGGACTCTCACACTATTATGTTAGATCCACTATGGACTGGACTCTCACACTATTATGTTAGATCCACTATGGACTGGACTCTCACACTATTATGTTAGATCCACTATGGACTGGACTCTCACACTATTATGTTAGATCCACTATGGACTGGACTCTCACAATATTATGTTAGATCCACTATGGACTGGACTCTTTGAATGAGTTTTTCCTTGCCCTGATGTGGGATCTGAGCCCAGGATGTCGTTGTGGCTTGTGCAGACCTTTGAGACACTCGTGATTTAGGGCTATATAAGTAAACTTTGATTGATTGATTGATTGGTTATTGTTTTGCTCAATGCTTCGTACGGCGTTCTTGAGTGCACAGAAAGGGGCCTACAAGTAGAATAAACCAATATTATCATTTCTTAATTTCTGGTTTTCTTTAAATTACTCTATGCTTTTGAGCATTTCTTTCCAAAGTATCACAGCAGCTAACAATATTAGAGCCTTCATTTCTGTTAGAAAGCCTCTTGCTTTCTCCTCAGGGTGCTGAGTTACAACGTCTCTACCCGCTGAATCCCACAAGTGAGTTCTGCAACACATGCCTTCCCATAAATCACAGATTGGTTAAATAGGCAGTGTCATCAGCAGACCCTCTGGGGGGTCCAGTTGGATAAGGTTGCAACAGCATCGTGCCCCCGTCATGCAGGATGATGCATCACAAGGGTCGTAAATGTACTTTGAAACCTCTATCGGCTGGTACAGTGGCACACTTGTCAACATTTCGAGGAGATTGTTACAGGCCCCACACATGAAGATAAACAATCAGGCATTGAGCAGTTTTAATGAGTTGATATTATCCCAGCACAACACACAATCTCAATCCCCAAATCTTGAGTGAACAAACGTGCTCTAACAAAGCCGAAGAAGAACAAATCGTTGTAACCACCGGAAAAACTGGCAATATACAAACCCCGTTTCCATATGAGTTGGGAAATGGTGTTAGATGTAAATATAAACGGAATACAATGATTTGCAAATCATTTTCAAGCCATATTCAGTTGAATATGCTACAAAGACAACATATTTCATGTTCAAACTGATAAAAAAATGTTTTTTTTTGCAAATAATCATTAACTTTAGAATTTGATGGCAGCAACACGTGACAAAGAAGTTGGGAAAGGTGGCAATAAATACTGATAAAGTTGAGGAATGCTCATCAAACACTTATTTGGAACATCCCACAGGTGAACTGGCAAATTGGGAACAGGTGGGTGCCATGATTGGGTATAAAAGTAGATTCCATGAAATGCTCAGTCATTCACAAACAAGGATGGGGCGAGGGTCACCACTTTGTCAACAAATGCCTGAGCAAATTGTTGAACAGTTTAAGAACAACCTTTCTCAAGCAGCTATTGCAAGGAATTTAGGGATTTCACCATCTACGCTCCGTAATATCATCAAAGGGTTCAGAGAATGTGGAGAAATCACTGCACGTAAGCAGCTAAGCCTGTGACCTTCCATCCCTCAGGCTGTACTGCATCAAAAAGCGGCATCGGTGTGTAAAGGATATCACCACATGGGCTCAGGAACACTTCAGAAACCCACTGTCAGTAACTACAGTTGGTCGCTACATCTGTAAGTGCAAGTTAAAACTCTCCTATGCAAGGCGAAAACCGTTTATCAACAACACCCAGAAACGCCGTCGCCTTCGCTGGGCCTGAGCTCATCTAAGATGGACTGATACAAAGTGGAAAAGTGTTCTGTGGTCTGACAAGTCCACATTTCAAATTGTTTTTGGAAACTGTGGACGTCGTGTCCTCCGGACCAAAGAGGAAAAGAACCATCCGGATTGTTATAGGCACAAAGTGTAAAAGGCAGCATGTGTGATGGTATGGGGGTGTATTAGTGGCCAAGACATGGGTAACTTACACATCTGTGAAGGCACCATTAATGCTGAAAGGTACATACAGCTTTTGGAGCAACATATGTTGCCATCCATGCAATGTTACCATGGACGCCCCTGCTTATTTCAGCAAGACAATGCCAAGCCACGTGTTACAGCAACGTGGCTTCATAGTAAAAGAGTGCGGGTACTAGACTGGCCTGCCTGTAGTCCAGACATTGAAAATGTGTGGCACCTACAATAGCAGAAGGGAGACCCCCGGACTGTTGAACAACTTAAGCTGTACATCAAGCAAGAATGGGAAAGAATTCCACCTGAGAAGCTTCAAAAATGTGTCTCCTCAGTTCCCAAACCAAAACTGAGTGTTGTTAAAAGGAAAGGCCATGTAACACAGTGGTGAACATGCCCTTTCCCAACTACTTTGGCACGTGTTGCAGCCATGAAATTCTAAGTTAATTATTATTTGCAAAAAAAAAATAAAGTTTATGAGTTTGAACATGAAATATGTTGTCTTTGTAGCATATTCAACTGAATATGGCTTGAAAAGGATTTGCAAATCATTGTATTCCGTTTATATTTACATCTAACACCATTTCCCAACTCATATGGATACGGGGTTTGTAGAAGAGGACACACGAGGGGAGGGAATGATGGTGGTCTTGGGTTGGAACTATGTCAGACAGAAAATCACAAACTAAAAAAAATCAGAAAATACTGTGGAAAAAACTAATTGAGAAGGCAGAAACATGTACTTTATAATCTACCGAGCGAGCTAGAGGCAAGTATGTTGTAAACAAAATCGCCTCAATGCTTTTACAGTTTATTGATTGCTCATTTCCGTGCCACAACTCACGGAGCAATGACTCGGGTGCTGTTGGCTTTCCTCACAGACATGAATTTTAGTCGTTCAATATTTACGGTTGTCGGCCCAAAACCATTTAAGATTCACTTATCTGGACACATTTACTTTTAACACAACTCAGACCACAAGACAATCATATATGACACAAGATCGGGCGTTTAAATCAAAGACCTCTTCCCCATCAACAACAATGCTAATCAAGCAGACTTTGTGAGAGCCAACATGTCATTAGCTATTGATAATATCTTAAAATGCATAACCATTGGAATTTGTCATAAAAAACCGTACTGATCAGTTGTATATATAGATCACCGAAGTCTAACATTGATATGTTTGAGAACTGGATTGAGGCAACTTTTACTGAAATCCGTCAAAATATAACTTTCTAATGTGGAGACTTCAACATTGACCTCTTGAACCCCAACAAACAAAAGCCCATAGATGACTTTATAGACATAACGTACAGTCTGAGGTTATATCCTAAAATCACAAGGCCAAGCAGAATCTCAGGACACACTTTTGATAATATTTTTACTAATGATTTTGATAAGCGGTAGAAAATGGATGGATGGATGGATTTTGATAACAATTCCACAAGTGGCCTGCTAATATCCGACATCAGTCATCATCTGCCAGTTTTCATCATCTATGACAGAAACTACAATAAGAGGAACATGGATGACAAAAGGACATTTTGAAGAATATGTACAGAACAAAGTATGACAGCTTTCAAAAATGATCTGAGAGATCAAAGTTGGGAAAATTACAGTGAAAATGATGTAGATGATGCATATGGTATTTTTTGTAATACCTTCAAGATGTTTTATGAAAAAGCAAAAGAAAAACAATCAAACATGGATGACAAAAGGATTTAAAAAATGCTTGCAACAAGAAGAATACATTATATTGAACATTAATAACACAAAGATCTACAGAGGCAGAAAACAAGTACAAAACGTATAAGAACGAGCTAACTGGCATACTACGAACACGTAGGAAAGAATATTACAGTCAATTATTGGACCGGAACAAAAACAATATGAGAGCAACATGGGGCATCCTAAATAGCATTATTAAAAATGGTGCTAAAAAGGACTATGCTAAATACTTCTTAGATAGAAATGTAAAAAATGACAATATGAAGGAAGTAGTTGAAAGCTTCAATAAGTACTTTGTGAACATTGGACCAAATCTGGAGGAGAAGATTCCAGATCCTGAGTCCGTTGAGGACTTGAATGACACCATAGACAGAAACCCCAACTCTATGTTCCTCGAAGGTGTGACAAAAGAGGAAATAATCAATATTGTGAAAATATGTCAATCCAAGACCTCAAGTGATTGGAACGGAATTGATATGGAAACGATAAAAAAAAGTTTATTGAAGAGATTTCAGAACCTTTAACATTCATCAGCAACCTATCATTTCAAACTGACAAATTACCAGATAAAATGAAAATAGCTAAAGTCATACCAATTTATAAGACTGGTGACAAACACCAGTTTACAAACTACACACCTGTTTCTCTACTTTCACAATTTTCTGAAATGATTGAAAAACTCTTGTCAAAAACCTACTTTATTTGTCACCATGGAGGCGAGGATTAGTGATTTAAAAGTAGCTAAAACACTGTGGATGGATGTTAGCTGCTAGCTAGCTAGCCATGTCTTAAAGCAGCTCTTCCTGAGGGTGTTTCAGTGTTATAACTTCACCTTTATCTTTATTTTTTACACCAAAATGCGTCCGTTCTCCCTTTTCTGTCTACACACTGTGTCTGCTTGTAAGTACTCTGTGTGTGTGCGCTGCCCAACATGCTCCTCTGCTCGTAAAACCGGCAATGTCATGACATGACGACGCGCCGTCATGCCCGTTAAAAAAATAAGAAAATACAAAAATATGGGGAACCGGTACTTTTCAAACAGAGTATAGTATATTAGTACAGCGATAGTAGGCACTGATCAAATTAAAACTAGTTTTTAGGAAAAGTATTCTTTATTTTGCCGGAGGACAGTAACGCAGTTGTCTTACATTATAAGGCTAAGCTAGCGACACAACAAATCGAGCTAATATTACAAAAGTACCTTTAACACATTTCTAATCTACTGTTATTACTTACTGTTACATTCTCTCCTCAACACATATTCATGACACTAGGAATGCCAGCAATGGCTATTTGGCACTTCCTGCTCCCAGGACCAATCTCCTCAAACATACAGTCGTGTATAGATGTACATCATTCTGGAATCAATTGCCATCTCACATTAATCTCTCACAAAGTTTAAATTGTCATTCAAGACAGCTTTGAGATACACCTTTTGCAGCTGCCCACATGACGTGAATTTTTAATACTGGGTTTAACTAGCCTGTGATGAGGTGGCGACTTGTCCAAGGTGTACCCTGTCTTCCGCCTAATTGTAGCTGAGATAGGCTCCAGCGACCCCAAAGGGAATAAGCGGTAGAAAATGGATGGATGGATGGGTTTAACTAGCTTTTTTATCTTAAGTTGTATTTTTCCTTTGTATAATGTTTGGTAATGCATGTATTCTTTGTATTTTTATTTTGTATGCTCCTATATGGACCTCAGGAAGACTAGCAGTCGCCTTGGCGTCAGCTAATGGGGATCCACTCAATAAACAATAAACAATTGCTATAGCTAACAGTAGTCACCAAGCCCGCCATTAAAAGTCGCTTATCGGAAAATCCATCTTCATACTGGCGCAGGTTTCTGAAGTAGGGCTCTGGGAATGCTTCGCAAACACGAAGAGAGACTTTTTCCAAATTGATGGTGCATTGCCACAATTTAAATAAGTTCAAATGAAGGCACTTTCTTACTTCAGATGAGGCTGAGAGTTTGTGTGGTGACTTGTGTTGGTTAAAACAAACAACAACAGAGCATTGTTGTTCTGTCATACCTTGGGCATTTTGTCTTTCGGACTACAAATGCTTGAACATTAATTAAATTGGCGGGAATACCTTCGGTTAAGCCTTTACCATAAATACGTCACAGGACCATACTTGCCAACCCTCCAGAATTTTCCGGGAGACTCCCGAATTTCAGTGCCTCTCCCGGGACAACCATTCTCCCGAATTTCTCCCGATTTCCAGCCGGACTTAAGGCACGCCCCCTCCAGGTCCGTGCGGACATGAGTGAGGACAGCCTGTCGTCACGTCCGCTTGGCCAACCAAAAAGTAACCACAGAACACTATAGTGTTCTGTGGTTACTTTTTGGTTGGCCAACGGTTTACGTTGTATTGCGCACCCTGACGGCAAGTGTGGGAGTCGGTTCTGAAGTATGAAGTAAAGAGACGTAACTTCATCACCTCGCCTGGTTATTGACTCCAACCCAGAATATTACACTGCCCACACCTATGCTCCTTCAAAGGCTGTGCTACTGGCTGCAAAGCATTGCACTTTCAAATACAACAATGAGTAGAGAGGAGTGTTATGTGTGTATATGTGGAAATAAATGAACACTTAAATTCAAGTATTTATTTTATATATAGGGATGTCTGATAATGGATTTTGCCGATATCCGATATTCCGATATTGTCCAACTCTTTAATTACCGATACCGATATCAACCGATACCGATATCAACCGATACATGCAGTCGTGGAATTAACACATTATTATGCCTAATTTGGACAACCAGGTATGGTGAAGAAAAGGTACTTTTTTTAAAAAATGATAAAATAAGATAACTAAATTAAAAACATTTTCTTGAATAAAAAAGAAAGTAAAACAATATAAAAACAGTTACATAGAAACTAGTAATTAATGAAAATGAGTAAAATGAAGTGTTAAAGGTTAGTACTATTAGTGGAGCAGCAGCACGCACAATCATGTGTGCTTACGGACTGTATCCCTTGCAGACTGTATTGATATATATTGATATATAATGTAGGAAGCAGAATATTAATAACAGAAAGAAATGGGGGGAGGGAGGTTTTTTGGGTTGGTGCACTAATTGTAAGTGTATCTTGTGTTTTTTATGTTGATTTAATAAAAAATAAAATACAAAAAAACGATACAGATAATAAAAAAAACGATACCGATAATTTCCGATATTACATTTTAACGCATTTATCGGCCGATAATATCGGCAGGCCGATATTATCGGACATCCCTATTTAAATATATATATATATATATATATATATATAAGAAATACTTATATAAATATACTCCTCCCCCCTAAACCCAGCCCCCCGGCCCCGCCCACCTCAAACCCCTCCCAAATATCCCGAATTTGGAAGTCTCAAGGTTGGCAAGTATGCACAGGACAGACAAATTCCAAACGGACCGTTTTGAGGAAGTAGAAAGGAAGGCAAGATTGTTTTAGAAATACCTTTGCAATTCCTCCACAGTTCGATTTCACATTGTCAGGACTTATGCAGATCCCAAATATACATAAGCAGGTACCATCAGGTTAGAAAAGTTGGTTTTGCATAATAGGGCCCTCTGACCTCTTTTAAAATTAATAATTTTCCTATTTGTTGCAACTGGTCTTGTCAGTGTATAAAGTATGTGTGATAATGTCTGTTATTATGCTGCCTGCTTGGGGACAACAGATAACATTTAGCTACTGAAGCTAATTCTGCCATAGTTATTGTAATGCTTTGCTCATATATTGATCAATATGTACTATCCTAATTAAAGTCATCTATCCTAATTCAAGAATTGTAAATGAATGATCTCTTACCTATGACCAGTGAGCGTCCGTCCCCGAGAGGGTACCGCTGGTAACGGGGGACAGCATACGGCGGCAGCTTGTGAAAAAGCGGTTGCAGCAGTGGTTCCAGTCTGGAAGCCGAAGGATCAGACGGGTAGAACAGGTTGAAGATTTGGGAACAGGCCGGATGGAGCTGATTCACTGGAGGTCACAACAACATAGGACATGGACACTCATTTAGGGACACCTAGTGATGGGTATCCTTTACATTTCAACTAACACTGCTGCTAAATAAGTACTTTGTTCATGGCGCCGGTGCATAAACGGTGCTCGAACCGGTACTTACTCCTTAACATTTGAAAACATACTTTTCTTTTGACAAAGCCTTTGTATTCTTACGTATTTTTGTGACATTCAAGTTGAACAGAATAGTGTTTAAATATTTTGGAGGATGTTAGTGTGATCAAGAACATCCCCACACGGGCCAACGAGAAACCCTGGATGAACAGTGAGGTATGTGCAATGCTGAAGGCTCGGAACAAGGCTTTTAAATCTGACGACATGGTAGCACTTAAAACAGCCAGAGCTAACCTGAACCGTTCCATTAGGGTTGCAAAGCGTGCTCACAGTCAGAAAGTGCAGGACTTCTTCGTGAACCCCACGAACACTAGACGAATGTGGCAGGGCACACAGGTCATCACGGACTATAAAGCTGCCCCCCGTCCCTGTGACAACAGCATCAGCTTCCTTAACGACCTAAACAACCACTTTGCAAGGTTTCAGGCACTTAACACCACTCCGGCGAGGAAATCCATCCCCCGCCCTGATGAGCAGCCGCTCAACCTGGACACAGCGGATGTCCGGAAAACCCTGAGGAGAGTGAACCCCCGGAAAGCAGCGAGACCTGATGACATTCCGGGCAGGGTGCTTAAGGGATGTGCAGACCAGCTGGCTGGGGTTCTCACAGACATCTTCAACACCTCGCTGAACCAGGCTGTGGTACCATCATGCTTTAAGACGGCCACAATCATTCCAGTGCCTAAAAAACCCACAATCTCCTACCTCAATGATTACCGCCCCGTGGCACTCACCCCCATCATAATGAAGTGCTTCGAGAGGCTGGTAAAGGAATATATTGTTTCCAGACTTCCCCCCACATTCGACCCATACCAGTTTGCTTATCGCCCTAACCGCTCCACAGAGGACACCATCTCCTCTGGACTCCACCTGAGCTTAGAACATCTGGAAGGAAAGGACACACACGTGCGGATGTTGTTTCTGGACTTCAGCTTGGCGTTCAACACCATCATCCCGCAGCACTTGGTGAGCAAACTGGCCCTCCTTGGATTCAGTACCCCCCTATGCAACTGGCTGCTTGACTTCCTCACAGTGAGAGTGGGCGACAACACCTCCAGTGCCATCTCCCTGAGCACCGGCTCCCCCCAGGGCTGCATCCTGAGTCCGCTGCTGTTTACATTGATGACCCATGACTGCTGCGCCAGGTCCACTACTAACCACATTCTGAAGTATGCGGACGACACAACAGTAATGGGCCTCATCCGTGACAACGACATGGACTACAGGGAGGAGGTGAAACATCTGGTTGACTGGTGCAGAACCAACAACCTGGTCCTGAACGTGGACAAGACCGAGGAGATCATCGTCGACTTCAGGAAGCACCAGTCCAGCCACGCTCCACTCTTCATCAACGGCACAACATTAGAGATCGTAAGCAGCACCAAGTTCCTGGGGGTGCAGATAACTGACAATATGACCTGGTCCCTACACACCGGAGCTCTTGTAAAAAGAGCTCAGCAGCGTATGCACTTTTTGCGTCGGATGAAAAGAGCAGGTGCTGGTGTACCAGGAAGTGCTGGTGCACCGGGAGGTGCTGGTGTACCAGGAGGTGCTGGTGCTGGTGTACCAGGAGGTGCTGGATGAGAGTTCTTGCCAGGGTCCTCATGCTGTTTTTGTTGACCAGAGAGGAGATTCCGTACAGAAATCTTGTTCGTCGGTTCATCTTTTTGATTACCTTGGTTGCCATTTTATCACAGGATAGGTCGGCCTCTAGGATGGAGCCGAGGTAGCTGACTCATCTTTCCTGGTGATAACAGTGTCACCAACTTTATGAGGGAAGTCACTGACTTCATTTAATTTGATTAGATACCCAAATAGGATGGATTCCGTTTAGCCAAAGTGTATGGATAACTTATTGTCAGCAAGCCAGGTGATGATTCTACAGAGCTCGTCACTGAGGATTTTTTCCACTTGGGATACGTCCTTGCCCGATACCAGCAGGGTCGAATCATCCGCAAACGAGAACAATTCACAGTCGCATGCTGATGACATGTTGTTTACGTATATTAGGAACAGTAAAGGTCCTAGTATACTGCCTTGAGGGACTCCATAGCTTGCTGGGCGGTGGACAGGGACAGGTTGCCGTTCACCTCTACCACCTGTTTCCGCCCCTCTAGGTAAGATTGCACCCAGCTAGTTGAGGTTTTATCAAATTCAATTGCTTTAACCTTATCCAACACTATTGAGTAGTTGACGGTGTCAAAGGCCTTTTCGAAGGTCCAGTATGACCCGCACCACCTCATATTTGATGTGGAGTGGTCAGTTCTGTAGTAGCAAGGTGCTTATCAACATGTTCATAAACAGCTGGTTACGGAGTTCTAGCCAATGGCTTTGGGTAGGGGGGATGTGGGAGGACTTCTTATTAGTTCAGGACGTCTTATTATGGGATGAAAGGTAGTTCGAGCACTGCCGGGAAAAGAGGATAAACACTAACTGTAAGACCGTGTCGTATTTTGTCGAATAAAGACAGGACAAACGGAGAAGTTGTGTGAGCCTACATTCCTGGAACTATTACAGCAGTGTTTTTCAACACTAATTTCACCTATTTGGGTTAAAAAACAGTAATTATAGTCTGCAAATGATGTGTAACCGTGTAATACTCTTCCATATCAGTAGGTGGCAGCAGGTAGCTAATTGCTTTGTAGATGTGGGAAACAGCGGGAGGCAGTGTGCAGGTAAAAAGGTGTCTAATGCTTAAACCAAAAACAAACAAAAGGTGAGTGCCCCTAAGAAAAGGCATTGAAGCTTAGGGAAGGCTATGCAGAACGATACTAAAACTGAACTGGCTACAAAGTAAACAAAAACAGAATGCTGGACGACAGCAAAGACTTACTGTGGAGCAAAGACGGCGTCCACAATGTACATCCGAACATGACAGGACAATCAACAATGTCCCCACAAAGAAGGATAAAAACAACTGAAATATTCTTGATTGCTAAAACAAAGTAGATGAGGGAAATATCGCTCAAAGGAAGACATGAAACTGCTACAGGAAAATACCAAAAAAAGACAAAAAGCCACCAAAATAAGAGCGCAAGACAAGAAGTAAAACACTACACACAGGAAAACATCAAAAACCTCCAAATAAGTCAGGGTGTGATGTGACAGGTGGTGACAGTACACCTACTTTGAGACAAGACCTATATTGATACATGCTTGGTTATGCTTTAAAGCAGGGGTCACCAACGCGGTGCCCGCAGGCACCAGGTAGCCCATAAGGACCAGATGAGTAGCCCGCTGGCCTGTTCTAAAAATAGCTCAAATAGCAGCACTTACCAGTGAGCTGCCTCTATTTTTTAAATTGTATTTATTTACTAGCAAAGCCATTTGCCCGACATTATTAATTCTAAGAGAGACAAAACTCAAATAGAATTTGAAAATCCAAGAAAATATTTTAAAGACTTGGTCTTCACTTGTTTAAATAAATTCATACTTTTTTTTTTACTTTGCTTCTTATAACTTTCAGAAAGACAATTTTAGAGAAAAAATACAACCCTAAAAATGATTGTAGGATTTTTAAGCACATATACCTTTTTACCTTTTAAATTATTTCCTCTTCTTTCCTGACAATTTAAATGAATGTTCAAGTAAATTAATTTTTTTTATTGTAAATAATAATAAATACATTTTAATTTAATTCTTCATTTTAGCTTCTGTTTTTTTGACGAAGAATATTTGTGAAATATTTCTTCAAACTTATTATGATTCAAATTCAAAAAAATGATTCTGGCAAATCTAAAAAATCTGTAGAATCAAATTTAAATCTTATGTCAAAGTCTTTTGAATTTCTTTTAAAATTTATGTTCTGAAAAATCTAGAAAAAATAATGATTTGTCTTTGTTAGAAATATAGCTTGGTCCAATTTGTTATATATTCTAACAAAGTGCAGATTGGATTTTAACCTATTTAAAACATGTCATCAAAATTCTAAAATTAATCTCAATCAGGAAAAATTACTAATGATGTTCCATGAATTATTTTTTTAATTTTTTCAAAAAGATTCGAATTAGCTAGTTTTTCTCTTCTTTTTTTCGGTTGAATTTTGAATTTTAAAGAGTCGAAATTGAAGATAAACTATGTTTCAAAATTTAATTGTCATTTTTTTCGTGTTTTCTCCTCTTTTAAACCGTTCAATTAAGTGTACATATCATTAATTATTAATAATAACATAGAGTTAAAGGTAAATTGAGCAAATTAGCTATTTCTGGCAATTTATTGAAGTGTGTATCAAACTGGTAGCCCTTCGCATTAATCACTACCCAAGAAGTAGCTCTTGCTTTCAAAAAGGTTGGTGACCCCTGCTTTAAAGTCATATCCAACAATTGCCACAACGACTTTTTACTGTCAACTGAGTCGTTTTTTAATGATTTCTGCTGGTGGTGTGCCTCTGCATTTTCTCAACGCAAAAAATGTGCCTTGGCTCAAAAAATGTTGCAAAAGACTGTATTACAGTATCCAAAACAACAGAATGTCATTGGCGCTGATTGTCACAAAGCCCTTTTTGATGTGCCTTAATAATAATAATAATAATACCTGGGATTTATATAGCGCTTTTCTAAGTACCCAAAGTCGCTTTACATGTAGAACCCATCATTCATTCACATCCTGCTTATGTTGAAACACACAGCAGGTTCTCTTTTAGTGTGTTTAATTCAAGGCAGCAATGAAGGCAGTGTTGATAACGACACGGCACAACCATCAGAGGAGTACGACTATCCATCGGAGCTGTGTTCACACATACGCTGAGTTTGGGAACTCTTCACCTTGGCTGGCGTTTGCGAAAGTGTGCATTTGCGTGTGAACAAGAGGCCTAAACGCAAAGGTAAGTATACATTTATCCAGTATCTGTTGTTCGTATAAACATGGTCTCAAACCAGAGGAGAATCTTATAAGACAAAGTTCAGGAAGGGCGGGAAATGAGGTCAAAAGCAGTCCGATTGTCTTTACGTGTGTACCTTGTTTTAGTGGTGACAATATTAGATTACATTATACTATACTATATATTGATTGACAGACAAGCAGATAGATTACCTTGGACGGCAGGCAGTACCGTGCGCCGCATGGCCAGTACCAGGCCCAGAGGACAGCCCAGTAGAAAGCAGTCTGACACCTCAAAGTCAAAGCGGCCGGGATTAAAGAGCAGACTGCTGCTGCTGCTGCTGCGCACCTCCACACTGTCCTTCATCAGACTGTCAACACACATCAACACATTATATACAGCTTTATTCCATCATTTCTTCTGTGCAGCTTGTCCTATTGAAGCTGGAGCATATCAAAGATGATTTACTCAACAACCGTTACTTTTTACAGTGTTTTTGCACAGTGACATTTCTCTTATTTATAATATTTAACAGGCTGTTAATTATGCATACAGTGCATAGAAAGAAAATAGAAAGTCTTGGTGAAAAATGTCTCTGAATACATTATTTTGGCAACATTTCTGACCACGCCCTCAGACTCTCCAGCCAGACGGTGCGGCCGTAGGATCATGTTAGGTTTGTGTGCAACTTGGGGATTGGGAACAATTGCAATCATACAGAAAATACATTTATGACAGTTTAATGGAAAATATTATGCATGGAAAAATATTTTGTATGGGTTTTTGTGGAGGGGGGCGTGGCCTGCAGGCCTGCCGCAGAACTGGGTGTGCCAGGACTTGGGATGATGATCGAAACCGCTTTTCCCTGTTGTTCGATAAGAAAAGAACCGAGTCCTCAGACTTGAATCCCTTTTTGAGAACCGGTACCCGTTATCGAGACCACTATAGTAAAGAAAAAGAGTTGGTTCTTTATTCGTATCCCTGAGAACGAATCCCTTCCCAAGTACAGTAAATGCCCTGTGGAACGCAATGTTTTGCCCATTTGATTGTAGACTCTTACTGACACCCTGTGGCGATATGAAAATACTACGCGTCTGGCCACTTCCGGGTTGGCAAGTCAGTTCAGTTCATGAGACAATTGAGGAGTAGACAAGTTGTGTTAGCTCTTACAAGCCTTGGAAAAGATAAGTCTGTAAGTAAACTGTTTAACTTGTTTATGTAACTCAATATTAAGGTGGAAAAGTGATTACATTTAAAACTAAGATGTCTATTGAAAAACGATGTTTGTGCACTGTTTCAATGGACTTAAAATGGCTGCCAGTCGTGTATTTCCACCATCGAAATAGTTTCAACACTCAGAAGAATTTTTTTGATGATAGTACTGTATATTTGTGTGAAGCTAATATTTACATATTGTGTATTACATTTCAGTATGTTAATTGAATCACATAGTTTATACATTTGTCATTATGTGTATTTCAGTTTAAAAAACAATAAAGAGCCTAAATGGATTAATCTGCTTTGGAACTTTATTAGACGTCTTGGATTGTTTGTTAGCTGTCTGCCGAGCTGTATAACCTCAACACGTATAGTGAGGGCAGAACAGGCAACATGCAATTATTGCCAGGCTTCGCTCTCATGTAAGGGAAGAAGAATTGTTGATTGATGACTGTGGTGTTCCTGAGTGTCATAGTGTGTGTAGTTAGTATGTTCCAATAGCATCAGAAGTGCACTTTTTGGAGAGCTGTATTATTTTCAGTTTTGTGCCCAAGGGACTGATTTATTATTTATACACCTATAGTGATCACAGAGACAGGTTGTTTTTGTGTTACTGTATATATTTTTTTTTCTGAAAAATTCCACTTAATATACTTTGGGTAACAACAGTCAATATTTTATTTATTTATTTTTTTAGGAGGGTAACAGTCAATATTTATTTATTTATTTTATTTTATTTTTTTCTTATAAAATAAAAGTGATCTTTTGTTAAACCAAATATTGTGTTTTTTTCCATATACAACAACCTATCTGGAATCGATAAGAGAATCGATAAGGAATCGGTTCGATAAGAGGATTCGATAATGGGCTCGAACTCGATAATTTCTTATCAAACATCATCCCTAGCCGGGACCGGCCTCGAAGACAGCGACAGGTGAGTGGATGGCCCAGGTAGGCCTTGTTATCTAATCACCTGTCGCCTTTATTAGCAGCAGCCGGAATGAGACACGTTGATGGAGCTGGAGTGGGAGCCAGAGAGCGCGAGAGAGACACAAGAAGCAGACAGACATGTTGCTGGAAAGCAAAAGACTGGCACTATTATATGACAATAAAACAGTGTTATACCCTGAATCCCAGGCTCTCCTGGCAGTGTGTGGTGGTCAGCAGAACCCACTAGAGGGCAACCTCCACAGTTTTTTTTTTGGGATGTCCAAATATTTTTCAGATAAATCACTATTTGGAATTTAGATTCATTATTAGTATTCAAAGACAATCACTCACTTGCATAATCAAAATGATGTTAAGGAAATACTCCAATATTTGTATAGAAATGCAATTTTATTGCGAGGATGTCATCCAGGAGCATTTTTAAACGTTCCTGGATGACGCTGATGAGTCAATGAGGCACCCAGGGTCCATTTGTCACCCCCAAAGTTACAAAATATGGTTCCATAATAGCCATATAGCTGTCACCATCTTGAACTCTAACTTATAATGAATAATTCACCCCTATAAAATATCCTACCCTAATACCCTACTGTGCAATATTACCCTTCGAGTGCAATACATCCGACACTGATTGTTATTACTCCAGTACTCTTGTCTTGTTCTGTATATTGTACACTATTTTGTATATTGTACAGGATTGCTTATTGTTTTTATTGGATAGTAGTCTGTTTATTTCAATTCTCATTTTTTATCCTTACTACTTCTTGTGTAATTTATTTTTATCCCATATGTGTTTCCACTTCCGCACCTTAAATTGGAGGACTTAATCTTGTTATATGCAAATATAATGACAATAAAGTCCATTCTATTCTATTCAGATAAAGCTTTTAACCCAAAAATCCACATTTTGCTCTGGGAGCAAGCTAGGAAACCCAGAGAGAACCAACACAAGCGCAGAAACAAACTGAAACTTTCACTTAATTCAGACACCTTTTTTATGTGAGGAAATAATGCAAACCTGGAAGCTAATTGTAATTAGACGATTAGCACGTTGACCTTACAGTAAGGTGATTAACCCTGTAAAACCCAAATATAGAAAAACCTAAAAAAAAAAAAAAAATTGACCTTTTAGATGTTGTAGGAGGCATTTGATGCAGAAATTGAAGAGTTTAAAAAAAAAATGTTTATGTATGTTTTTAGAGAAATGTTGTAATATTGCAACATTGGGCTTTGATGTCCTTGGGCAGGACACTTCACCCTTGCCCCCGGTGCCGCTCACACCGGAGAATGAATGATGAATGAATGAGTTGTAAAAATGAATGATGGGTTCTCACTTCTCTGTGAAGCGCTTTGAGTGTCTAGAAAAGCGCTATATAAATCTAATCCATTATAAATCTAATCCATTTGATGGGAGTAGAATTTCTGTATTTGTACTCACGTTGTCTGAACAACTAAGGGTTCATTTGCAGGGTTGATTGCTTACTTAGCCCCATAACGGTATATACCATTAATAATAATCACACATCAGTTATATTTTTTCAAGTCATTTATTACAAATATAAAAAATATGAAACAAGATAAAACTCTTAAAAAACGCAAAAACAAGCCAGCTATTTGACTACCACATTCACCCAGTGTTGTATAATTGCAACAATTATATAACAAGCTCTAAATGAAATTTGATGCATCTGTTCCACAATAACTACATATGTACATGCTCTAGACCAGGGGTCACCAACGCGGTGCCCGCGGGCACCAGGTAGCCCGTAAGGACCAGATGAGTAGCCCGCTGTCCTGTTCTAAAAATAGCTCAAATAGCAGCACTTACCAGTGAGCTGCCTCTATTTTTTAAATTTTATTTATTTACTAGCAAGCTGGTCTCGCTTTGCCCGACATTTTTAATTCTAAGAGAGACAAAACTCAAATAGAATTTGAAAATCCAAGAAAATATTTTAAAAACTTGGTCTTCACTTGTTTAAATAAACTCATTATTTTTTTTACTTTGCTTCTTATAACTTTCAGAAAGACAATTTTAGAGAAAAAATACAACCTTAAAAATTATTTTAGGATTTTTAAACACATATACCTTTTTACTTATTAAATTCCTTCCTCTTCTTTACTGACAATTTAAAATCAATGTTCAAGTAAATTAATTGTTTTTATTGTAAAGAATAATAAATACATTTTAATTTAATTCTTCATTTTAGCTTCTGTTTTTTCAACGAAGAATATTTGTGAAATATTTCTTCAAACTTATTATGATTAAAATTCAAAAAAATTATTCTGGCAAATCTAGAAAATTTGTAGAATCAAATTTAAATCTTATTTCAAAGTCTTTTGAATTTCTTTTAAAATGTTTGTTCTGGAAAATCTAGAAGAAATAATGATTTGTCTTTGTTAGAAATATAGCTTGGTCCAATTTGTTAGAAGTGTAGATTGGATTTTAACCTATTTAAAACATGTCATCAAAATTCTAAAATTAATCTTAATCAGGAAAAATGACTAATGATGTTCCATAAATTCTTTTTTTAATTTTTTGAAAAAGATTTGAATTAGCTAGTTTTGCTCTTCTTTTTTTCGGTTGAATTTTGTATTTTAAAGAGTCGAAATTGAAGATAAACTATGTTCCAAAATGTAATTGTCATTTTTTTCATGTTTTCTCCTCTTTTAAACCGTTCAATTAAGTGTAAATATCATTAATTATTAATAATAACAGAGTTAAAGGTAAATTGAGCAAATTGGCTATTTCTGGCAATTTATTTAATTAAGTGTGTATCAAACTGGTAGCCCTTCGCATTAATCACTACCCAAGAAGTAGCTCTTGGTTTCAAAAAGGTTGGTTCTGATGAATCCAGTCCAATGAAACAAATAGATTTTGTTCGAAGGAAACCTTGAGAGGTTGTGTGAGCTCATGGCCAGAAGGCGCGACTTATAAACAAATGTACGATCCAATAGCCTTGTGAGACTGAACAATAGGACCCAATGACTATGGAAATGTGGGAAAAAAAAAAAAATATATATATATATATATATATATATATATATATATATATATATATATATATATATATATATATATATATATATATATATAACAGATTGTTTTTTAGGATGGTTAAAGGTAACGTTGTAATTTTACAACAAGGGGTGTTACAGGGTTAAAGGTCTGAATCTTTACTTTGACATATTCTTGTGAAGTTTGTGTGGTTTCTCTGGGCAGTGTGGCTTCCTTCCACATCCACAAAACATGCATGTTAGGTTCATTTGAGAATCGAAACTGCTTAATAGCATTCTTTCTCTGCTAGAGAAATGCAGCAATATGTGAATACGACTAGAAACCTTGCTGGAATCTTGAAGACAAGAGTCTGAGTCAGTGATACATTATTAACTTGCTCCCCATTCATCTTCTTTTCTTCTTTTGCTCATTCTGTGTCAACCATTAACTTGCCGTACTGAGTCATCCTGGACTGTCATTCAGCTTCAAGGCCACTTTTTAGTCACGACGACAACCAGGCTAGTTCTGCTTTTAAGTAGGCTAACATTAACTGTAAAGACTTTAGCCAACTGTCTGCTACCATCGTCAGATTGATACCTGGGTTTGCTTGCATTACTATTTTTACAGGTGGATTTAATTGTCATGTTAACAGTGTCTGCAATTTTAATTATTTGGTAAAAAAAAAAAAAAAGCACCTGGCGTGAGAAGGTGTGACTCTCTGCAACTGGAATCTCACTACATTTGCTGGGCTTCTTTGTGAATAGATACACAAAGATGGCAGCAGTTCTTGGCTTATCCAAATGTAGAAATGAGTAGCAGAGCTCAGATCTCGGCCACTTCTGGGCTCACAGAGGAGGAAATATTTAATGATACCACCTTAACATCTGACAACCAAACAATTACACACCTATTTAATAATACCACCTTAACATCTGACAACCAAACAATTACACACCTATTTAATGATACCACCTTAACATTTGACAACCAAACAATTACACACCTATTTAATAATACCACCTTAACATCTGACAACCAAACAATTACACACCTATTTAATAATACCACATTAACATGTAACAACACACAATTACACACCTATTTAATAATACCACCTTAACATCTGACAACCAAACAATTACACACCTATTTAATAATACCACATTAACATGTAACAACACACAATTACACAAGGCGACTTGGTAAAGAATCTGGGTATTATCTTCCACCCAACTCTCTCCTTTGAGTCACACATTAAGAGTGTTACTAAGACAACTCTCTTTCATCTCTGTAATATCACTAAAATGTGTTCCATCTTGTCCACTAGCGACGCTGAGATCATTATTCATGCGTCCGTCACGTCTCGTCTTCATTACTGTAACATATTATTTTCATGTCTGCCTATGTCTAGCATTAAAATGTTACACTTGCTACAAAATGCGGCTGCTAGACTTTTGACAGGAACAATACATTTTGATCATATTACGCCTATACTGTATATACCTACGTATATACATATACACCTATATATATATACATACCTATAGTGTCTCACCTGCACTTAAGATGTGACTTTAAGGTTTTACTACTTAGGTATAAACTACTAAAGGGTCTATCTTGCTGATTGTATTGTACCATATGTCCCGGCAACAAATCTGCCTTCAAAGAACTCCGGCTTATTAGTGATTCCCAGAGCCCAAAAAAAGTCTGCGGGCTATAGAGCGTTTTCTATTGGGGCTCCTGTACTCTGGAATGTTCTAGCAGTAACAGTTAGAGATGCTACTTCAGTAGAAGCATTTAAGTCCCATCTTAAAACTCATTTGTATACTCTAGCCTATAAATAGACTTCCTTTTTAGACCAGTTGATCTGCCGTCTCTTTACTGCTCTGCCCCCCTCTCCTTCGTGGTGGGGGGGGGGGGGGGGGTGACCACCAAAGTGGGGACCCAGGGTGGACCAAGCATCTGTGCATCAGTTGGGGACATCTCTGTGCTGCTGACCTGTCTCCACTCAAGATGATCTCCTGCTGGACCCACTATGGACTGGACTCTCACTATTATGTTAGATCCACTATGGACTGGACTCTCACACTATTATGTTAGATCCATTATGGACTGGACTCTCACACTATTATGTTAGATCCACTATGGACTGGACTCTCACTATTATGTTAGATCCACTATGGACTGGACTCTCACTATTATGTTAGATCCACTATGGACTGGACTCTCACTATTATGTTAGATCCATTATGGACTGGACTCTCACTATTATGTTAGATCCACTATGGACTGGACTCTCACACTATTATGTTAGATCCATTATGGACTGGACTCTCACACTATTATGTTAGATCCACTATGGACTGGACTCTCACTATTATGTTAGATCCATTATGGACTGGACTCTCACTATTATGTTAGATCCACTATGGACTGGACTCTCACTATTATGTTAGATCCATTATGGACTGGACTCTCACACTATTATGTTAGATCCACTATGGACTGGACTCTCACACTATTATGTTAGATCCACTATGGACTGGACTCTCACTATTATGTTAGATCCATTATGGACTGGACTCTCACTATTATGTTAGATCCACTATGGACTGGACTCTCACACTATTATGTTAGATCCATTATGGACTGGACTCTCACACTATTATGTTAGATCCACTATGGACTGGACTCTCACTATTATGTTAGATCCATTATGGACTGGACTCTCACTATTATGTTAGATCTACTATGGACTGGACTCACACTATTATGTTAGATCCATTATGGACTGGACTCTCACACTATTATGTTAGATCCATTATGGACTGGACTCTCACACTATTATGTTAGATCCACTATGGACTGGACTCTCACTATTATGTTAGATCCACTATGGACTGGACTCTCACACTATTATGTTAGATCCACTATGGACTGGACTCTCACTATTATGTTAGATCCACTATGGACTGGACTCTCACACTATTATGTTAGATCCACTATGGACTGGACTCTCACACTATTATGTTAGATCCACTAGGGACTAGACTCTCACACTATTAGCTAGATCCACTATGGACTGGACTCTCACACTATTATGTTAGATCCACTATGGACTGGACTCTCACTATTATGTTAGATCCACTATGGACTGGACTCACACTATTATGTTAGATCCATTATGGACTGGACTCTCACACTATTATGTTAGATCCACTATGGACTGAACTCTCACACTATTATGTTAGATCCACTATGGACTGGACTCTCACTATTATGTTAGATCCACTATGGACTGGACTCTCACTATTATGTTAGATCCACTATGGACTGGACTCTCACACTATTATGTTAGATCCACTATGGACTGGACTCTCACTATTATGTTAGATCCACTGTGGACTGGACTCTCTCACTATTATGTTAGATCCAATATGGACTGGACTCTCACACTATTATGTTAGATCCACTATGGACTGGACTCTCACTATTATGTTAGATCCACTATGGACTGGACTCTCACTATTATGTTAGATCCACTATGGACTGGACTCTCACACTATTATGTTAGATCCACTATGGACTGGACTCTCACACTATTATGTTAGATCCACTATGGACTGGACTCTCACACTATTATGTTAGATCCACTATGGACTGGACTCTCACTATTATGTTAGATCCACTATGGACTGGACTCTCACACTATTATGTTAGATCCACTATGGACTGGACTCTCACTATTATGTTAGATCCACTATGGACTGGACTCTCTCACTATTATGTTAGATCCACTATGGACTGGACTCTCACTTTTATGTTGGATCCACGTCGCGGTTTACCTGACACATGAAACATAACCAGTTAAGTGTGGTATTCACTTTAGCCAGCAGACAGCAACAGAGTGTTGAATATCTTCAAATGTGTTTTGTGGCAATTCAGACTTTTTCCAAAGCAGCAGTTGCTATGCAGAGTGACGCTTTCCATCATTTTCAGCAGACTGCAGTGGAAAATGATTAACCCTCCAGCTTGTTCTCATGCCAGATCCACCCAGGAATGGCGCCATATAAATCCCTTTTTATTTCAAATGAAATGTTCTGTATTAATTGCACGCGTTTTGACGATGACAAAGTTAACCACGTGAAATTGCTTAAGAAATAATCAAACTACAACAAAATAGAATAGTGACTTCCTACCTGTTTTCCTTTGTGTTCTAAGCACTTATACCTGCTGCTGATGCAGAAAGTATTTATTGACTAAAATTGACGTGCCAACCTGACAATAGACAGCTCCTAAATGTGCATACTACACATAATACTCTCTGATCCACTCAAACTTCTTACAATTTCCAAAAAAGTCACTCATCAATTGTACTTTTCCTATTACTGATTACATTTGTTAAGTTATTAAATGACCCTTTTTGGGAAAGTAACTAGAAAATATAATGATTTATTTGCAAATGTAAGCGGAGCATCACCTGGAAAAGAAGACGTGCTGGCCAGTAGACGACGTATCGCCATCGTACGAGTCGCTCTGCTTGCGGCTGAGAGGTGGCGCCCCCTGGCTGCGGCCTTCATTGGGGGCGGAGATATCGATGTTGCTCTTGCTCAGCCTCTTGCTGGTGCTCAGACCCGGGCTGGACTCCCCCAGCAGACCGGAGTTTTCCTAAGAGTAAAACGATTAGACCTAAACAAGTCTTTGGCACAGCCATGTTGTTATGGACTTTCCAAAGACCCAAAGAGGTACTGCACTTTTTGGGGAATTCTGCTATTGCATTTTTTTAAACATGGAATATTTAATACATTTGATAGGCAAAATAACAATAAAAAAAGTGCAGATCCCCTTCAAGGTGCAAATGAGTAATCATTCAATCTGAGCTCTCACCTTCAGACTTTCAGTGCTGTTGTTCCTGCTGCTGGGGGTGTTGTTGTTGTTGTTGTTCTTAGGGCTGCCAGGCCTCTGCTGGCTGCTGAAGCACAGAGCATCAAAACACAAGACGCCTCCAACACAGTCGCCCATCAGGCACACCTGCAGATATTGGAAAGACTTAGAAGGTATGGAAGTCATTCTGCAGTGTTGCAGAGGAAGAGTAGCTGTCATGTTAGCCGCTGTGTTGTTGCGTAATGCTCGGGAAAACAGCAAAGTTCGTGTGAAGAATTGTGAGTGAATGTTCCAATACTGAAGTTCGACTTCAAAATGACTAATTGCGGAATATTTTCAAGTTGGAACGCTTTGAATCGGATAAAAATGTGGGCGTTGTGGAACTTTGAAAAACGTCCCATTCTTTTCAATGGGAATTTCATGGAAATTTGGGAATTTCGGGAAAAGCGGGAATTTTTTTGGAAAATGCTAAATATTTTTGAATGTTTTGAATGAGTTGGAATTTTTCAAAAGGGTCGAGAAATGTTGCAGTAGTAACATTTTTAATTGAGAAATAGTATAACAAAATTCCTGGAATTTTGGGAAAACCGGGGAATTTTTCCAGTTCAAAAAGGAAATTTGTTTTTTTTTTGTGATTAATAGGAATGTTTGGAGAGTGGAACGGTTGAAGTGGGTTGAAAAATGTCCCATTCTTTTCAATGGGAATTTCATGGAAATTTGGGAATTTCGGGAAAAGCGGGAATATTTTTGGAAAATGCCAAATATTTTGAATGTTCTGAGTGAGTTGCTGTTGGAATTTTTCAAATGGGTCGAGAAATGTTGAAGTAGTAACATTTTTAATTGAGAAATAGTATAACGGAATTCCTGGAATTTTGGGAAAACCGGGAATTTTTCCAGTTCAAAAAGCAAATTCGTTTTTTGTCCTGATTAATAGGAATGTTTGAACAGTGGAACGGTTGAAGTGGGTTGAAAAACGTGGAAGGAGTAGTCGACAAAAAAAAGGGTGAAAAAAAAGGATTTGAAAAAACAGGAATTCAGGAAATTCCAGAATTTTTTTTTTTACTTGAAAAAATTATAGTTTGAATATCCAGGATGAGTGGAATGTGTTGAAGGTGGAATGGTTTGAATCGGTTGAAAAATGTGGAAATGGTGAAAGTTAGAAAAATGGCCAATTCATTTTGAATGACAAAAATGTCCCAAAAAACCTGGAATTCTGGGAAATCTGGGAATTTTTTGAATTTTTCAAGGGACAGCCCGCGATTCCCGACTAGGCTGAACAGTTTGAAGTTGGAACGCTTTGAATCGGATGAAAAATGTGGGCGGTGTGGAACTTTGAAAAACGTCCCATTCTTTTCAATGGGAATTTCATGAGAATTTGGGAATTTTGGGAAAAGCAGAATTTTTTTTAAAAATGCTTAATATTTTGAATGTTCTGAATGAGTTGGTGTTGGAATTTTTCAAATGGGTCGAGAAATGTTGAAGTAGTAACATTTGTAATGTAAAAAATAGTATAATGGAATTCCTGGAATTTTGGTAAAACTGGGAATTTTTCCAGTTCAAAAAGCAAATTCATTTTTTGTACCGATTAAGAGGAATTTTTTGACAGTAGAATGGTTGAAGTGGGTTGAAAAATGTGTAAGGAGTAGTCGACAGAAAAAAAGATGTAAAAAGGGTTTGGAAAAAACGGGAATTCTGGAAATTCCTGGAACTTTTTGGAACTTGCAAAAATGATAGTTTGAATGTCCAGGATAAGTGAAATATGTCGAAGGTGGAATTGTTTGAATCGGTTGAAAAATGTGGAAACGGTGACAGTTAGAAAAATGGCCAATTCATTTTGAATGAGAAAAATGTCCCGGAAAACCTGGAATTCTGGGAAATCTGGGAATTTTTGGAATCTGTCAAGGAAAAGCCCGCGATACCCCACTAGGTTGAACAGTTTGAAGTTGGAACGGTTTAAATCTGATGAAAAATGTGGGCGTTGTGGAACTTTGAAAAACATCCCATTCTTTTCAATGTGAATTTCATGGAAATCTGGGAATTTTGGGAAAAGCGGGAATTTTTTGGGAAAATGCTAAATATTTTTGAATGTTCTAAATGAGTTGGTGTTGGAATTTTTCAAATGGGTCGAGAAATGTTGCAGTAGTACCATTTTTAATTGAGAAATAGTATAAAGGAATTCCTGGAATTTTGGGAAAACCGGGAATTTTTCCAGTTCAAAAAGCAAATTAGTTTTTTGTCCTGATTAATAGGAATGTTTGGACATTGGAAGGATTAAAGTGGGTTGAAAAATGTCCCATTGTTTTCAATGGTAATTTCATGGAAATTTGGGAATTTCGGGAAAAGCGGGAATTTTTTTGTAAATATTTTGAATGTTGTAAATGAGTTTAAATGGTTGGTGTTAACATTTTTCAAATGGGTCGAGAAATAGTATAACGGAATTCCTGGAACTTTGGGAAAACCGGAAATGTTTCCAGTTCAAAAAGAAAATGTGTTTTTTGTCCTGATTAATAGGAATGTTTGGACAGTAGAACGGTTGAAGTGGGTTGAACAGTGTGGAAGGAGTAGTCAGCAGAAAAAAGGGTGAAAAAAGGGTTTGAAAAAAACGGAATTCTGGAAATTCCTGGAATTTTTTTTAACTTGCAAAAATTATAGTTTGGATTTCCAAATATGTTGAAGGTGGAATGGTTTGAATCGGTTGAAAAATGTGGAAATGGTGAAAGTTAGAAAAATGGCCAATTCATTTTGAATGAGAAAAATGTCCCGGAAAACCTGGAATTCTGGGAAATCTGGGAATTTTTGCAATTTTTCAAGTGAAACCCTGCGATTCCCGACTAGGCTGAACACTTTGAAGTTGGAACGCTTTGAATCGGATTAAAAATGTGGAAGGAGCATTGACACAAAAAGCTCTCTAATGACGGGTGTGTTGTGGTTTAAGAGAACAGATTTACCAAATAAAAGTCTATATTTGTGACTATGACAAGTTCAACGTTGTGGAAATTGCCTCTCTGCCCGTGTCAAGTAAATACTGCAGAGTTCACAGCTGAGGTTGCCGACTCAGACAAAAAATAAGTGACACCTTGCAGGTCTAATTTCTTTTGGCCTTTTGTATGAGAGGAAAAGTAAACTCCACAAAGGTTGGATGGAGGACACTGAACTCTTCTTGTTCCTCCAAGATGTTTCACAGTTGCATCGCTTCAAACTTTGTGGATGATATGATCGGTTGGTAGAGCGGCCGTGCCAGCAACTTGAGGGTTCCAGGTTCGATCCCCGCTTCCGCCATCCTAGTCACTGCCGTTGTGTCCTTGGGCAAGACACTTGACCCACCTGCTCCCAGTGCCACCCACACTGCTTTAAATGGAACTTACATGTTGTATGTAAAGGCGCTTTGAGTCACTAGAGAAAAGCGCTATATAAATATAATTCACTTCACTTATATGCAGAATTGAACTAGATGCTCATGTTTTGGAGTAATACAAATACTTGGTGAACAAATTCTTCATTAATACATTTTTTGTGCAAAATAATTTAAATGAACTGACTAAATTACATATTGTCATGTCTGTGTGATCATGTTTGGTTTTAGTCATGTTCGGTTTTGTTTTTGGACTCTTTGTGCACTCTTGTTTGTTTTGTCACCATAGCAACACATCAGTTTCACCTGTCATGTCACGCACCTGTCTCACGCTTTGCACTGGCACACCTGTCACTGATCATGTCACTGCTATTTAAGCCTGTCTGTTTCAGTTCTGGTGACATTATCCTATCATACCATGCTACTTCTGATATCCTTTTTACCTCTGCTACCTTTAATTCGAAGCCATAGTTCCATGCCATAGTTTTCATGCTGTTCCATGCCAAGTAAGTTTTTGTTTATTGTTCATAGTTTCTGCCTTTGTGCAAGTTTTGTTTCATTAGTCAAGTTTTTTCTCCGCCATTGTGCGCGCCTTTTGTTTGCTTCCTTTTTTGAAGTCTGTTAGTGTTTAAAATAAAATATGTACTTACATTCACGCCTTGCCCGCGCCAACTTTCCTTTGCATTCCGGGAAAACACAACACCCCAAGGTCCACATTTTGACACATATTTTCCATCTTAAATATAAATATTTCCTGCTGAACAGAATAAAATGAACATCTTTCTTTAACAGAAGTTTGTCCGGCTTAATTTAACACAGAATAAAGTCAGTGTGCAGTTTTATGACAGAGCAGGTCTTCAATTTCCATCACTGTGAGAAATATATTTGATTAAAAAAAAGATGACTGAATTTAAACTGAGCTTCATTCATGAATCTCTCCACTCAAACCGTGTTGTTGTTGTCTCTTTGCTATTTTGTGTTAACTTGTCATTAAATAAAATCATAATGTCAGAAGTGAACACTTCTAAAAATATTAAGAGTTGGAGCAAATATTATTGGAGCCTTTAAACTGTTACTGTATGTGTTAGACTCCCGTAGTGTCCCAGTCATAAAGCTGTGCACGTACAGTATGTACAGTATATGTTCAACAACTTGGATACACAACTAGTGTTTGACAACAAGACATATTGGAATAACAACAAGTTCAATTGCACTTCAAGGGGAACTGCTCTTTTTTTTGCTGTTTTGCCAATCATTCACAATCCTTATACTTTGTATGAGGATTTGTATACTTTGTAATATACGGTGAGTACAGTGTGAATAATGGGGGTAATTTGTTGCACCCATAAATCCCGCAAAAAACATTCAAAAACCTTTAACAACACTCCATTTACATGTCATGACCTGAATATTAACCAAATATTAACAATACTGGAACTATAAGTGCTAACATAGAGGAACTGCAATGATCCGGGGACACACCCAGTCAGGTCCGCCGTGGGCTGGAAGTTTGTTTTTTTTTAAATTTGGGTTTCGTTTTTGACATCGGCGCAGGTAAAAAATAACACTATAACTAATCAAAACAAAGGCAGGTTGACTAAGACGATAACACAATTAACTGGCATGTTAGTTATCGTATAAAAACGAGACAAAAATCTTGACAAACTAAATCTAATTATATTTAATTTTGTCTTGTCGATGGGTGGGACAAGTTCAGAATTTACCCATCACAGCTCTTTAACGGTGTAACTAGGAAAGAGGGTCGGGGGTTAGTTACGAAGGAGAGTCGATCAGATGGTTTTCTTTGTGAGATGCCAAAAGTGGAAAGGACACATTTCATTTTTACTGCTATGATGTCACCAATAGGCGAGCAGAGGTGGGTAAAGTAAATTGTACTCAAGTGAGCGTACCGTTACTTTAGAGCAGGAGTCACCAACCTTTTTGAAAGCAAGAGCTACTTCTTAGGTACTGATTAATGCGAAGGGCTACCAGTTTGATACACGCTTAAAAAAATTGCCAGAAATAGCCAATTTGCTCAATTTACCTTTAACTCTATGTTATTATTAATAATTAATGATATTTACACTTAATTGAACAGTTTAAAAGAGGAGAAAACACGAAAAAAATGACAATTACATTTTGAAACATAGTTTATCTTCAATTTCGACTCTTTAAAATTCAAAATTCAACCGAAAAAAAGAAGAGAAAAACTAGCTAATTCGAATCTTTTTGAAAAAATTCAAAAAATAATTTATGGAACATCATTAGTAATTTATCCTGATTAAGAATAATTTTAGAATTTTGATGACATGTGGTTAAAATCCAATCTACACTTTGTTAGAATATATAACAAATTGGACCAAGCTAGACAAATCATTATTTCTTCTAGATTTTCCAGAACAAAAATTTTAAAAGAAATTCAAAAGACTTTGAAATAAGATTTAAATTTGATTCTACAGATTTTCTAGATTTGCCAGAATAATTTTTTTGAATTTTATTCATAATAAGTTTGAAGAAATATTTCACAAATATTCTTTGTCGAAAAAACAGAAGCTAAAATTAAAATGTATTTATTATTCTTTACAATAAAATAAAAAAAATTACTTGAACATTGATTTAAATTGTCAGGAAAGAAGAGGAAGGAATTTAAAAGGTAAAAAGGTATATGTGTTTAAAAATCCTAAAATCATTTTTAAGGTTGTATTTTTTCTCTAAAATTGTCTGTCTGTAAGTTATAAGAAGCAAAGTAAAAAAAAAAAAAAAATTTATTTAGACAAGTAAAGACCAAGTCTTTAAAATATTTTCTTGTATTTTCAAATTCTATTTGAGTTTTGTCTCTTTTAGAATTAAAAATGTCGGGCAAAGTGAGACCAGCTTGCTAGAAAATAAATACAATTTAAAAAATAGAGGCAGCTCACTGGTAAGTGCTGCTATTTGAGCTATTTTTAGAACAGGCCAGCGGGCTACTAATCTGGTCCTTACGGGCTACCTGGTGCCCGCGGGCACTGCGTTGGTGAACCCTGCTTTAGAGTAACATGACTCAAGTGAATGTCAAAAGTTGTCATCAAAATAATTACTAGTGAGAGTAAAATAAGTATTCCGTGCAAAAAAACTACTTAAGTATTGAGCAACTTGTGAGTAACTTCTGATTGATTTAGTAGGGTTTTTTTTAATGGTTCTTGAACTACAATTGTGTGTGTGTGTGTGTGTGTGTGTGTGTGTGTGTGTGCGTGCGTGCGTGCGTGCGTGCGTGCGTGCGTGCGTGCGTGCGTGCGTGCGTGCGTGTGTGTTCAACACGTTTTCTCGAGTTGTAAGTAGAATTCCTGTAAGCTGAAATGTGAAGATGTCTACTGACACACATGACAGCACATTATTTAATGTTCTTTTTACTAGTTTAAAAGTAATCATTGAAGATTTTTTTTTGCTGCCTTGTCTGACGTGATGACACTTTTTACAGTCAGTACTTTTGTATGCTCTAAATTAGTCTGATTTGTCAAATAATTCAGCCTTCCCGGTAAGGTCTATTCAGGTGTACTGGAGAGGAGGCTACACCGGATAGTCGAACCTCGGATTCAGGAGGAACAGTGTGGTTTTTGTCCTAAAAGGTAACTGTGGACCAGCTCTTTAGTCTCGGCAGGGTCCTTGAGGGTGCATGGGAGTTTGCCCAACCAGTCTACATGTGCTTTGTGGACTTGGAGAAGGCATTTAACCGTGTACTCCGGGAAGTCCTGTGGGGAGTGCTCAGAGAGTATGGGGTATCGGACTGTCTGATTGTGGCGGTCCGCTCCCTGTACGATCAGTGTCAGAGCTTGGTCCACATTGCTGGTGGTAAGTCGGACCCGTTTCCAGCGAGGGTTGGACTCCGCCAAGGCTGCCCTTTGTCACCGATTCTGTTCATAACTTTTATGGACAGAATTTCTAGGTGCAGTCAAGGCGTTGAGGGGATCCGGTTTGGTGGCTGCAGGATTAGGTGTCAGCTTTTTGCAGGTGATGTGGTCCTGATGGCTTCATCTGGCCAGGTTCTTCAGCTCTCACTGGATCGGTTCAAAGCCGAGTGTGAAGTGACTGGGATGGTAATCAGCACCTCCAAATCTGAGTCCATGGTTCTCGCCCTTAAAAGGATGGAGTGCCATCTCCGGGTTGGGGAGGAGATCTTGCCCCAAGTGCAGGAGTTCAAGTACCTAGGAGTCTTGTTCACGAGTGAGGGAAGAGTGGATGGTGAGATCGACAGGCGGATTGGTGCTGCGTCTTCAGTAATAGTAAAGGACGCTGTATCGATCCGTTGTGGTGAAGAAGGAGCTGAGCCGGAAGGCAAAGCTCTCAATTTACCGGTCGATCTACGTTCCCATCCTCACCTATGGTCATGAGCTTTGGGTTATGACCGAAAGGACAAGATCACGGGTACAAGCGGCCGAAATGAGTTTCCTCCGCCGGGTGGTGGGTCTCTCCTTTAGAGATAGGGTGAGAAGCTCTGTCATCCGGGAGGAGCTCAAAGTAAAGCCGCTGCTCCTCCACATGGAGAGGAGCCAGATGAGGTGGTTCGGGCATTTGGTCAGGATGCCACCCGAACGCCTCCCTAGGGAGGTGTTTCGGGCACGTCCGACCGGTAGGAGGCCACGGGGAAGACCCAGGACACGTTGGGAAGACTATGTCTCCCGACTGGCCTGGGAACGCCTTGGGATCCCCCGGAAGGAACTGGACCAAGTGGCTGGGGAGAGGAAAGTCTGGGCTTCCCTGCTTAGGCTGCTGCCTAAGCAGGAAGAAGATGGATGGATGGATGGAATTCAGTTTCTTCTATGTTCACAGCGAGATGTGAAGTTGTAGTTTCCATGCTCGTATCTCCAATGTGACTGATGAACATACGCAGTGTGCTTCTCATGCACTAGGGGGTGATTGTGGTCATAGCATTTCTAGATGTAACTACAGTAGAAGAAGATAATGCTACATGTTAATAAGCTAGCGGTAGTAACTTTAAAGCTAAGGATCTAACAGATAAGTACAACTTTCCACTGCTTTTTGATGTTGTTGGTAACGTTTTAACGTGTTTAACTTTGATGACCTGCCAAAAATGGATTCCCGACACGGGATTGCACTTTGCTTGTTAAAGCTGCACTGTCCACAACTGATTACAAGCTGTAAAACATGATATTCCTGGTTATTCTAGTTTGAAATGATTTAAGCCTTTATTTTGTCTGGAAAATGAAAGAGTTGTCCATTTCTATATTAATGAGATAGTAGGACTGTTACTCATCCGATGATGATGTGCTAAAACCTCTTTCTTGTTTAGAAGCTACATACAATATTAACTGTTCTTTGTCCATACACAGAATACATATAGATAACATGTTTGGATGTATTCTTGGTTGCCAAAAAGTGATTCAAAGTAATAGTTTGATATTGACACCTCTCATCTATGCATAAATTACTAGATTACTTAGTCCACTGAATTTACTGTAAATGTAGCTGACTCAATTGTTGTGTGGTCCCCTCCGATGTTTCTCATTGTAATCCCATTGGGTTGAGTTTTTCCTTGCCTTGATGTGGGATCTGAGCCCAGGATGTCGTTGTGGCTTGTGCAGCCCTTTGAGACACTCGTGATCAAGGGCTATGGAAGTCAACTTTGATTGATTGATTGAATAAAACTGTCAGGACTTGTCTCCCCCAGGCCTGGCTTTATTTTGTATAGTTCTATATTTATTTTCTTTCAAAGTGCTCTGATTTTTGTTTTTCGTCCTGGTTTCCACCACCAGTCTGTTGGTTTGAGCGCTGTTTCTCCTGACCTGTTTGGGATTGGTGATCAGTGGACTAACCTGCCGCTGATCACTAATCAGAGGGGATCATATGCCAGCCTCGCCGGTCAGTCTGTGCTGGATTGTTGGAACTGGTTTTTGCTTACCATGTCATCTTTTGCCAACTAGTCCTTTCATTTGTGAGACATAAACGCAATGTTTACCTGAGGTATGCCTGCCATCTCTGCATCCTGGGGTACCAGACTGACAGAAAGTAACAACAAGTTGGGTTTGGAACAGTACAGTATCTATGATGTAATAATAGCTTATCCTGTTAAATTAGGACTCACTTCCTGGTTATAAAAAAGAATGAGGTCTACTGTTGGGCTCGAGAAAATTGAACACACCTGACCCGAGAAGCCCTGACCATCCTCGGAGTGCAGGAAGCTGCGGTAGACCTGGTTGGCCCGGGCGATGACTGTAGCCACGGCGTCCTGGTAGCGTGGCGACACGATGGCGAGGAGCGGGAGGGCAGCCAACGGCAGGTGGTCCACGCTGCTCGACACGCAGCTCTCGTCGTAGCTGTAAGGGTTTAAACTGAGGAGGGGGGGGGCAAGGAGGGTATGGGGGAATGACATTGCTTAGTTGGGTAATGTGAACTTACATCAGTGACCTCTGACCCTGCAAATCTGCTGATGAATGACATGATGTTGTCAGTAACGACAGTTGGTCGCTACATCTGTAAGTGCAAGTTAAAACTCTACTATGCAAAGCCAAAGCCATTTATCAACAACACCCAGAATCGCCGCCGGCTTCGCTGGGCCGGAGCTCATCAAAGATTGACTGATGCATTGATGGAAAAGTGTTCTGTGGTCTGATGAGTCCACATTTCTATTTTTTTTTGGAAATGTGGACCAAAGAGGAAAAGAACCATCTGGATTGTTCTCGGTGCAAAGTGTAAAAGGCAGCATGTGTGATGGTATGGGGGTGTATTAGTGGTCAAGACATGTTCTAGGGTGAAAGTGTAAAAGGCAGCATGTGTGATGGTATGGGGGTGTATTAGTGCCATTCAATTCTAAGTTCATGATTATTTGCAAAAAATACCAAAGTTTCTCAGTGTGAACATGAAATATCTTGTCTTTGCAGTCTATTCTATTGAATATAAGTTGAAAAGGATTTGTTGTATTCTCTTTTTATTTACCATTTACACAACGTGACAACTTCACTGCTTCTGGCTTTTGTATTTTGAGCATGTTTGCTCCCCGTGTTCTTCCACGTTTGTCGTCATAGTGCAGGGAGTTGGTGCCTGCACGTGTCTTTTTAACAAGTGTGTTGACTGTAATGGAGGTGTGTGTCACCGCGACACAGTGTGTGTAGGGGGTAAAAGATGGCATCGCCTAACATTCTCCCCCTCGCGGCGCAGCTGTCGCCTTCTATCAGTCGCCGTGATTACAGGAAGTGGCAGCTATGCCAAACACGAGGCTGCGACGTGTCGGCAGGTGAGCGACATCACCTCTGTGCTGCCGAGCGATGACAGCTTTCTGCTCACGGTTAACCTCCTTGGATGTGGATTTGTTGTGGTTTTACGACAGATATATAAATAAAATATGGATTATTAATAACACTGTTCCTTAATTTTGAATACTCCATCCATCCATTTTCTACCGCTTGTCCTTTTTGGTGTCGCGAGGGGTGCTGTAGCCTATCTCAGCTGCATTCGGGCGGTAAGTGGGTTATATAAGTAAATTCTACTAAGTATAACAAGTATTTATGGCTGACTGAATATAGTACCTAACTAATAACAATAATAATAGATCCTATCCTTGGCTGTAATAATAAATAGTGTAATCAAACAAGAGTCAAAGTCTTTCATATCCTTTGTGTTATGTTGGCATGTTTAAATTCAAAAGATCGTAAACCAAATATTACATCGTTTTGGTAACGCTGTGGACGCATGGTGATGCAGGGGGGTCATTTTGCCAAGATGCAGACGGACTTTGGACACAGCGTGCAGGTAGGAAAATGATTTATTATAACAACAAATCAGGTGTGCACATAGCACTGGAACACAGAGCCAAGTTGAGTCTAGCATGGAAGCTAGTATACAAGACATGAATTTTAAAAAAACTATAGAGCCTAGCGTGGAAACTAAGAGGAATCAAAACCGCCGTTAAGTGTTGCGATCAGCAAACTAGGAAGCCAGACTGAGTGTGGAAAGAAACGGGAATAAATAGCACTCTGATTAGTGCCTGGCTGCAGGTGAGTCTCCTAGACACTAATCAGAGGCAGCAGAAACCAATCAGCACCCATGGTAACCAAGGAGACACAAAACAGGGGTGCTGAAACAGAACTAAGGGAGTCCAAAAACCAAACAGAACATGATCCGGGCAGCGGATCATAACAATTTCCACATGAACTCACAACCTACCCATCTCAGGGCGGACACTCTAACCCAGACCTGGGCATTGTACGGCCCGCGGGCCGCATCCGGCCCTTTGCGCATCCCTGTCCGGCCCGCGTGAGGCCAATCATAAATTACAAAATAAATTTAAAAAAGTATCTATGTCGAGTGTGCAATACAACGGTGCTGCTTTTGTTTTGAAAAGCGTTATTTGTATTACTTCCGTGTGGACGTATGCGCGTGTGCGATTATGAGTGAATTGAACGGCGCAATTACAAATTACAAAATAAAGTTTAAAAAACATCTATGTCGTGCGCGCAATACAACTGTGCTGCTTTTATTTTGAAATGTGTTATTTATGCCGTATGTCCGGAGGGAACCTGTGAGTGAAGGTGCATAGAGACAAGTGATGAGACGCTAAAAAAAAGAAAAGTTGATGAGGAATGGCGTGTTTTGGACTGCCAAGTATTTCTTTACATAAATGAATGGTAAAGCCGTGTGCTTAATGTGTGGTACACAGCTTGCTGTGTTTAAATATCATTTTAATCGCCACTACACGAAGAAACACGAGGGAAAATAGCGGAATGTGTCTGATGAAGCGCGCGCAAGGGAGGCTGATGCGTTGATGGTAAAACTGCAAACCCAACAAGGACTTTGTGCCATATTTCACACCCCCAGAGATGCAGCCGTCAGGACAAGTTTCGTCATTTCTCACAAAAGCGCCAGAAAAAGTAAGGCGTTTTCTGACGGAGAGTTTATTAAGGAGTGCTTATTGGACTTTGTTGCGCTGATAATGCCCGGAGACATGGACTGTTTTTCGCTAACTTTGGATGAGAGCTCTGATGCAGTCAATTAAAGAGACAACCACAGGTAATGACTTGTTCACAGAGGTAAATGCGTGTTGGGACACGCTGGCAGGTGTGACAATCCAATCCACTTTATTTATATAGCACATTTAAACAACAAAATGTTTCCAAAGTGCTGCACAACAATATTACAAACAATATTCAAATATTATCCTTAGCTCCACCAATGACTGAATAAAAAGAAAAAACAATTACATATAAAACCAATATAAAAAACAATATCAAATAAATATGATTAAAAACTATTTTTAACAACAGATGGTTGTCCAAATCTGATGGGGAAAAATGTTGGATAATGCAGGATAAAGTGACCATCAAAAGCAATCTGCTTTTGTATAAAGTTAAGTTAGGTTAAATTAAATTATTATTATTATTATTAATTATTATTATTATTATCATCATTATTATTTATGTTACGGTATATCAAAAATAATATTGAGCAAAATTTAATTGAAATATTGTCGTGTGGCCCTCCAGCAGTGCTCGGGTTGCTTATGCGGCCCCCGGTGAAAATTAATTGCCCACCCCTGCTCTAACCACTAGGCCACTGAGTAGGTTAACACTTGACATCCACTGTAATGATACCAAGTACAACAGCGTATCTAGTCGATACTACTATGATTACATCGATATTTTTTTAACATCACAAAATCTTTTTGTGTTTTTTCAAAATGTATATTATGTTTATAAAGTCAGTAAATACGTCCCTGGACACATGAGGACTTTGAATATGACCAATGTATGATACTGTAACTACTTGGTATCGGATCGATACCTAAATGTGTGGTATCATCCAAAACTAATGTAAAGTATCAAAGAAGAGAAGAATAAGTGATTATTACATTTGAACAGAAGTGTAGATAGAACATGTTAAAACAGAAAATAAGCAGAAATTAACAGTAAATGAACAAGTAGATTAATAATCAATTTTTACAGTTTGTCCCTCATAATGTGTACAAAATAATAGGTGTATAAATGACACAATATGTTACTGCATACGTCAACAGACTAATTAGGAGTCTTTGTTTGTTTACTTACTACTAAAAGACAAGTTGTCTTGTATGTTCAACATTTTATTTAAGGACTAAACTACAATAATAAACATATGTTTCATGTACACTAACATTTTTTGTTCAAATAAAGACAATAATGAAAATTTTTGTGGTCCCCTTTGTTTAGAAAAGTATCAAAAAGTATCGAAATACATTTTGGTACCAGTACCAAAATATTGGTATCAGGACAACCTCTTTAATACATTTAAATGTTTTCTTGCATACAATGTTGATCTGCCGTCTCTTTTCACCTCTGCCCCCCTCTCCTTCGTGGAGGGGGGGCCACAGATTCGGTGACCACAGATGAGGTGCTAGCTGTCCAAAGTGGGGACCCAGGGTGGACCACTCATCTGTGCATCAGTTGATGACGTCTCTGTGCTGCTGACCTGTCTCCACTCAAGATGATCTCCTGCTGGACCCACTATGGACTGGACTCTCACTATTATGTTAGATCCACTATGGACTGGACTCTCACTATTATGTTAGATCCACTATGGACTGGACTATCACACTATTATGTTAGATGCACTATGGACTGGACTCTCACAATATTATGTTAGATCCACTATGGACTGGACTCTCACACTATTATGTTAGATCCACTATGGACTGGACTCTCACACTATTATGTTAGATCCACTATGGACTGGACTCTCACTATTATGTTAGATCCACTATGGACTGGACTCTCACACTATTATGTTAGATCCACTATGGACTGGACTGTCACTATTATGTTAGATCCACTATGGACTGGACTCTCACACTATTATGTTAGATCCACTATGGACTGGACTCTCACTATTATGTTAGATCCACTATGGGCCGGACTCTCTCACTATTATGTTAGATCCACTATGGACTGGACTCTCACAATATTATGTTAGATCCACTATGGACTGGACTCTCACACTATTATGTTAGATCCACTATGGACTGGACTCTCACACTATTATGTTAGATCCACTATGGACTGGACTCTCACACTATTATGTTAGATCCACTATGGACTGGACTTTCCCACTATTATGTTAGATCCACTATGGACTGGACTCTCACACTATTATGTTAGATCCACTATGGACTGGACTCTCACACTATTATGTTAGATCCACTATGGACTGGACTCTCACTATTATGTTAGATCCACTATGGACTGGACTCTCACACTATTATGTTAGATCCACTATGGACTGGACTGTCACTATTATGTTAGATCCACTATGGACTGGACTCTCACACTATTATGTTAGATCCACTATGGACTGGACTCTCACTATTATGTTAGATCCACTATGGGCCGGACTCTCTCACTATTATGTTAGATCCACTATGGACTGGACTCTCACAATATTATGTTAGATCCACCATGGACTGGACTCTCACTATTATGTTAGATCCACTATGGACTGGACTCTCACTATTATGTTAGATCCACTATGGACTGGACTCTCACACTATTATGTTAGATCCACTATGGACTGGACTCTCACACTATTATGTTAGATCCACTATGAACTGGACTCTCACACTATTATGTTAGGTCCACTATGGACTGGACTCTCACACTATCAACTAGATCCACTATGGACTGGACTCTCACACTATTATGTTAGATGCACTATGGACTGGAATCTCACACTATTATGTTAGATCCACCATGGACTGGACTCTCACTATTATGTTAGATCCACTATGGACTGGACTCTCACTATTATGTTAGATCCACTATGGACTGGACTCTCACACTATTATGTTAGATCCACTATGGACTGGACTCTCACACTATTATGTTAGATCCACTATGAACTGGACTCTCACACTATTATGTTAGGTCCACTATGGACTGGACTCTCACACTATCAACTAGATCCACTATGGACTGGACTCTCACTATTATGTTAAATCCACCATGGACTGACACACCCTCCACCATGGACTGACACACTGTCCACCATGGACTGACACACTGTCCACCATGGACTGACACACCCTCCACCATGGACTGACACACCCTCCACCATGGACTGACACACCCTCCACCATGGACTGACACACTCTCTACCATGGACTGACACACCCTCCACCATGGACTGACACACCCTCCACCATGGACTGACACACTCTCCACCATGGACTGACACACCCTCCACCATGGACTGACACACTCTCCACCATGGACTGACACACTCTCCACCATGGACTGACACACCCTCCACCATGGACTGACACACCCTCCACCATGGACTGACACACTCTCCACCATGGACTGACACACTCTCCACCATGGACTGACACACTCTCCACCATGGACTGACACACCCTCCACCATGGACTGACACACCCTCCACCATGGACTGACACACCCTCCACCATGGACTGACACACCCTCTGCCATCGACGTAATGGGCACCACTGTTAGCGTCCACAATATTTTCTTTGATTGATTGATTGAGACTTTTATTAGTAGATTGCACAGTACAGGACATATTCTGTACAATTGACCACTAAATGGTAACACCCCAATACGTTTTTCAACTTGTTTAAGTCGGGGTCCACGTTAATCAATTCATGGTGTCTGGATCTCGGTTTTGATTGACTGATGAAGAAAATTGATAGCAATTCCAGTGTCAAATGCAGAAAAAGGCCACACCTAAACTGTTCCAACAAAGCTGGTGCACATCTCCTGCCCAAAATGTGACAAAAAGCCCACTGGCCAGTGGCCAATGACGACACTGAAAAGCAGTCTTCAGTCGCTGTAACCGGACATTATTGTGTTAATAGTTCCCGCTCAGTGATTAATGCTGTCAGACATGTAAACCAGCAGCTCATCTCCCAGAGGAACAGTTGGCAAGAAGACGCAGCTGGGAGCAGATTCTGATCTTAGGATGCGTCTCTGATGCTCAGCTGTCTGCATGCAGCTTGCACTGCAAGCCTCTTGAGATTCATTGTGACACACCCTCTCTGGAGTCGCTCTGTGGGAGATGGTGCACTTTTATCAGCCATCCCAGTAGACTTGCAAGATAACAGCAAACATGGCAGACTGTGGAATGTATTCAATGCTCACCTACTGTAGACGCAACTGCAACAGTGAAGTGCTTTTTTTTTGTCTTTTAGACACACGGCAGCAAAAACAACTAAAAATCCTGTCGTTTGCTGCAATGTCACTTTGCAAAGAACATCTTGAGAATATTTAATTTGACACATGTATTAATTGTTGTGCAGCAAATAGACCAGGGGTCAAAAACCTTTTAGAATAGAACAGGAAGTACTTTATTGATCCCTGGGGGATATTCAGCACCACAGTTCACTCACAATAGACAATAAACATTTAGGTACTTTTTACATGTGAATAATATAAATACAGTCTATTATACAGCATTATTCACATGTGAATAATATAAATACAGTCTATTATACAGCATTATTCACATGTGAATAATATAAATACAGTTTATTATGCAGCATTATTCACATGTAAATAATATAAATACAGTCTATTGTACAGCATTATTCACATGTGAATAACATAAATACAGTCTATTAAACAGTATTATTCACATGTGAAAAACATAAATACAGTCTATTATACAGCATTATTCACATGTGAATAATATAAATACAGTCTATTATACAGCATTATTCACATGTGAATAACATAAATACAGTCTCTTATACAGCATTATTCACATATGAATAATATAAATACAGTCTCTTATACAGCATTATTCACATGTGAATAACATAAATACAGTCTATTATACAGTATTATTCACATGTGAAAAACATAAATACAGTCTATTATACAGCATTATTCACATGTGAATAATATAAATACAGTCTATTATACAGCATTATTCACATGTGAATAACATAAATACAGTCTCTTATACAGCATTATTCACATATGAATAATATAAATACAGTCTCTTATACAGCATTATTCACATGTGAATAACATAAATACAGTCTATTATACAGCATTATTCACATGTGAATAACATAAATACAGTCTCTTATACAGCATTATTCACATATGAATAATATAAATACAGTCTCTTATACAGCATTATTCACATGTGAATAACATAAATACAGTCTATTATACAGAATTATTCACATGTGAATAATATAAATACATATATTTACATGTGAACATCAAATCTCAAAGTACTACGTATTAAAAGACATAAAAATCAAAGCGGTAGAGAATAGATGACTGGATGAAAATGCATGAGATGGTGAAGATTCATCATCGAGGCAGATGCAGTCATCAAAAGAGACACACCTGGCTCGCCAGCAACATGTTGCTTACTCTGGAAATAAACAATTGTCTGGAGACAGCACCGTGTTCCACTTGTGTCTTACAGTTGCAACTATCTCCACCTCATTTGCATAGTTTACAACTACCGCTCTCAAACCAATTAAAATCCAGACAAAGGACAAGAATACCCCACATTAATATTCAGAGCATGCAGTTCCACTTCTGAACAGAGTTCACAAGTCACAGGACAGCAAGAAGCTGCTTGCTGCAATGTTCAACAACTGCTACGTGAGACTCTCGTCATTTGCAGAGAATAATGACCTGATTATGCTGTTTGCACTACTGTTGTACCAATACTGGATTAGGCAGGTGCTGTTTGCACTACTGTTGTACCAATACTGCATTTGACATCCAAATAACTTGGCCTGAATATTTGTTTTCATTTTGCCAGCTTTGACACATCTACAGTAAACAAATAGGGTAAGTACACCCCTTACATTTCATTATTATTACAGTATACCAGGGGTGTCCATAGTGTGGCCATTTATTGTTTTTCATTTGCCTGCCGGACATTATAAACACAAAGTGCCTGAATTAACTAGAAAACAAATACAACGCGCTAAACAGCATGTGCAAAAAATAAAATAGGTTGTACTATTGTTGTCCCGATACCAATGTTTTGGTACCGGTACCAAAATGTATTTCGATACTTTTCGGTACTTTTCTAAATAAAGGGGACCACAAAAAATGTCATTATTGGCTTTATTGTAACAACAAATGTTAGTGTACATGAAACATATGTTTATTATTGTCATTTAGTCCTTAAATAAAATGTTGAACATACTAGACAACTTGTCTTTTAGTAGTAAGTAAACAAACAAAGACTCCTAATTAGTCTGCTGACGTATGCAGTAACATATTGTGTCATTTATACACCTATTATTTTCTACACATTATGAGGGACAAACTGTAAAAATTGATTATTAATCTACTTGTTCATTTGCTGTTAATATCTGCTTATTTTCTGTTTCAACATGTTCTATCTACACTTCTGTTAAAATGTAATAATCACTTATTCTTCTCTTCTTTGATACTTTACATTAGTTTTGGATGATACCACACATTTATGTATCGATACGATACCAAGTAGTTACAGGATCATACATTGGTCATATTCAAAGTCCTCATGTGACAATAGAAAATAGTGTAATCTAGTAGTATCGACTAGATACGCTCCTGTACTTGGTATCCATCCATTTCCTACCGCTTGTCCCTTTTGGGGTCGCGGGGGGTTGCTGGAGCCTATCTCAGCTGCAATCGGGCGGAAAGGCGGCGTACACCTTGGACAAGTCGGTACTTGGTATCATTACAGTGGATGTCAGAAGTAGATCCACCCATGGCATTTGTTTACATTGTGACGCCGGTGAGCTACGGTGTGTAGTGAAGCATGTTTAGCTATTCCTCGTCCTGCAGTGATAATGGTACTTGTAAGAAACTTACTTTATTTGTCGCCATGGAGGCGAGGATTAATGATTTAGAAGTAGCTAAAACACTGCGGATGGATGTTAGCCGCTAGCTAGCTAGCCATGTGTTAAAGCAGCTCTTCCTGAGGGTGTTTCAGTGTTATAACTTCACCTTTATCTTTACTTTTTGCACCAAAATGCGTCCATTCTCCCTTTTCTGTCTACACACTGTGTCTGCTTGTAAGTACTCTGTGTGTGTGCGCTGCCCAACATGCTCCTCTGCCCGTAAAACCAGCAATGTCATGACGTGACGACGACGGAGGGGCTTGGCTTGGGGGACCGGTACTTTTTAGAGGCGGCATAGTACCAAATATGATTCATTAGTATCGCGGTACTATACTAATATTGGTATACCGTACAACCCTAGGTTGTACTATGAGTGGGCGTGTTGAATGTGATCTACTAACACGGCATGGGCAGTTAAAAAGTGTTGCAGACCACCTTACTTAAATGAGGATTTGCCGTGCAAACAGGGCTTTTACTACATAGACCATCATTTTCTGCACACATGTGGAAAATATTTTATAGTAATATATTTCCTAAAAAAAATAAAAAAACATTAAAAAATAACGCCAGCAGATACCAAAAGCCATCACTTGAACTCTCAGAGCATCGAATCTATCGCAACTGGACTGCTTGGCTTGTCTTAGAAGACTTTCGCCGCTCGTAGGCTTTATCAGTTTTTGATCACAGACTTAGATTGTGGTCAGATCTAGTCTAGTCTAGGACTGAGATGGATGGCTCAGATGACAACGACCTGGATGGATGAGAACATGAACATGAGACATCATTTCAACTCATTTTATTCAGCTCCATAAGTCATCCAGCAGCAATGGAATTAGAAAAGGAAATTGCTGAATAGACGACATGTCCAAAATGCTGACACACACAAACACGGATGATTCTCGTCCGTGTAGCGCAAACACCAATCCTGCAGCTTTGTGTGAAGCTGTCAGTTTGCATGTCCTTCTGACACAGCTAAATAAAAGGCAAAATAGTACTCGCAAATCAAATTGCGTGTGCTAAATAATTATATTTACATCCCCTCCTAGTATGTTGTGCGTTTTGATGATCAGCATATATTTTGCATATAAATGAAGACAGAGACACAAAATGCATTGCACGCCTTATTTTGCTTACTTAACCGACGCAAACCACTTTGCACACTTTCAGTAGATCAGCTTTGCGTGTGGTAACAGGTTTGCACGTGATTTAGTATTTGCATTTTTTTTTAGTAAATCAGGCCCAAAATAAACAAATCCTGATTAGACCAATGCACAGAAAAACAAACAAAACTGGAGCCGGCCCTATTCCCCCCAATATGGGGACCTGGGAACCATTGTAGTGCACTTCTTTACTCATATGGTCTTTCTGTACACACCTCATACGAACCGGGTGTGCCAAAGAATACAATACAGCAGGAAGGATAAGCGTTGCCAACCTAACGATTAACGACTAAGAAACAATCCTCAAGCCCTGACTGGAGGGCGAGGCAGGCATAAATAGAAGCTAGTTGACTGCCAACCACGACCAGGTGTGGCCAGGCTGACAATCAGCGACAGGTGAGGGGAAAACGGGCACAGCTGTGCATCCTCCACAGCACAGCTGCGAGTGCCCTTTACGAAGCGGATGCCAGACACTTCTTTTTGTCGGAGGAAGGAGCTGTTGGTCAGTGGCGTTCCCAGCCGTAGAAGCCAGGGAAGGGCAGAAGGGGCCTAGGAGGACGGGCAGCAACACGGCTAGTGCAGAGTCCCAACAGGACGCCAGGATGGACAGCGCGGTGGTCTCCATCACCGGACCAGCAGGAGTTCGAGTTTCGAGCGGACGAGACGCCAGCACATTAAGATGCTGGGCTCTGGGAAGTCTAGGAGCCAGAGTAAGTAGCGCTTTGGCTTTTGCAAACTGTGTAGAGGGCACAGGCAAAGCTTGGGCTTTGGGAAGCCTCGGGGTAGGTAGTAGGCGGGGCTCAGTCTTTGGGAAGTCGAGAAGCCGACACCAGCCGAGCTGCTTTGGAAAGCCTGGGAGCTGGTATCGGCCCAACTTGAGGGAGAAGAAACGGGCTTGCCGTCGGTTGGGACTGCACAGACCTGGCCTTCATTTACTCCAGGTAATGTGCGGTCCAAAAGGTTGGCTCCACGTCGCCAACAGGCGTCGCTTCGAGGTCACTTTCTGGCTCAAGGATTCTGTCACAAACTCGCATGGCTGCGGTAGTTGTGACCCCAAGATGCGGGAGACAGTAGGACGATGTACAGGTAAGACAAGTATTTAATTATTGTAACAACAGCAGCTCACATGTATGCTAATAGTCGGTAACAAAGAAACAATCCTCGGGCCCTGAATGGAGGGCGAGGCAGGCATAAATAGAAGCCAACTGACTGGCAACCACAACCAGGTGTGGCCAGGCTGCCTATCAGTGACAGGTGAGGGGGAAACGGGCACATCGGTGATGAGCAGAGCTGTGGATCCTCCACAGCACAGCTGCGAGTGCCCTTCACGAAGCGGATGCCAGACACTTCTTTTTGTCAGAAGAAGGAGCTGTTGGTCAGTGGTGTACCAAGCCGTAGAAGCCAGGGAAGGGCAGAAGGGGCCTAGGAGGATGGGCAGCAACACTTCTAGTGCAGAGTCCCAACAGAACGCCAAGATGGACAGCGCGGTGGTCTCCAGAGGAGCTGTCAACGGACCAGCAGGAATTCGAGTTTCGAGTGGAAGAGACGCCAGCACATTAAGATGCTGGGCTCTGGGAAGTCTAGGAGCCAGAGTAAGTAGCGGTTTGGCTTTTGCAAACTGTGGAGAGGGCACGGGCAAAGCTTGGGCTTTGGGAAGCCTCGGGGTAGGAGTAGGCGGGGCTCTGTCTTGGGGAAGCCAAGAAGCCGACACCAGCCGAGCTGCTTTGAAAAGCCTGGGAGCTGGTATTGGCCCAACTTGAGGGAGAAGAAACGGGCTTGCCGTGGGTTGGGACTGCACAAACCTGGCCTTCATTTACTCCAGGTAATGTGCAGTTCAAAAGGTTGGCTCCACGTTGCCAACAGGCGTCGCTTCGAGGTCACTTTCATGGCTGCGGTAGTTGTGACCCCAAGATGCGGGAGACAGTAGGACAATGGACAGGTAAGACAAGTAACAACAGCAGCTCACATGCATGCTAACAGAGTCGGTAACAAAGAAACAATCCTCGAGCCCTGACTGGAGGGCGAGGCAGGCACTAATAGAAGCCAACTGATTGGCAACCACGACCAGGTGTGACATGGCTGCCAATCAGCCACAGGTGAGGGGGAAAAGCCCTCAGGGAGACAGACAGAAAATGGAAATAAAATAAGAAAACTGACCAGGAAATAAACACAAACTAAGGAAACAACAGAACATGTGACACCTGACATGACAGATCGTCAAACAAATGTTGTTTTTTTTCTTCAACCTTCGGTGCTATACGAAGGGAAATCAATGTAGGAACATTTCTGCATTTCACTGGAGGTGCTTTTGAATTTTCCACTTTGTAGCCCTTTTCAAGCTGGTTTTGTGTGGGATGCAAGTTTGCATGTTTGTTTACAGAGAGCAGCAGTCTGTTGTTTTGATAGGCAGTCTGGAGCCGCCGCTGCGAGGAACCCTCATTAGCTCGTGCAGCTAGAAGTGCTCCAATCCTTTCAGGGAACAACACAGCAAGCCTGGGAAATAACGCATTCTCTCCAGGGACAACATACAGTAAACCATTTAAAATCAGCAACGAGTCCAAAGTGGCGTGTTTGTGTGAAAGTTTTGCCTGCAGGCGCCAGAAGACTCCGGCACCTCCGCCCTGTGGTGCGAGTTTTCAGCCAAGCTGTTAGGCAGAATGTGAGGAAATTAGCCGCACGGCAGCAATTCCTTCCCACATGACCGATGTTTGTGTTGTCACATAAATAAATGAGTCTCCGCACTCCCAACAGTCCAACACTGCCATTAGAGCAAACACTGTTTACCTGACAAAAAAATTGCCAGTTGGGCAAGTGTTATGTTTCTCACAGCGCTGAAAAAAAGAAGAATTGATAACGGTTGAGGAAATGCACTTTTTTGTAAGGAAGGAAGGAAGGATCTTCATTGTTATCGCACAAGTACAACAACATCTCATTTCCAGCACAAACGCGTTGGAGAGCAGACACACTTTGGACGGGGCACCAGAACAGGAACCTTGATGGCTCGCCACGTACGTTGACCCATAAAAAGTGGAAAAAATTCATTTTTCCTCTCGTTAACAATCCTTGAGAGACACCTGTATAACAACCACGCTTGTTATTTGAAGAGCAAACGCAGAGGCACTGTTTTTTCTAGCGTAGTAACACGTCGCCTTGCTACAGCATTAGCCGCGAGCTAGCTTCTGCATCAGCAGCTGAATTGCATGAGTTTGTAACGCACAACACAATGTTCTAGGACACCAAACTGTACTGAGTGAAAAACATAATCATATTACAGTATCTGTAAAGTATTAGCCCACATTTTGTTTTGTTTTCTTTCTACACGGCAAGCTCGACAGGGTGTGTAGTTGTAATAACTAGCATGAAGTGTAGCATGATAAATATAAATAAGTTCCGTTAATGCTTGAAATGATCAAAATACAATAAATATTGGACATATTACATATTGATACGATTATGTCTGTTAATACATGATATCCCTGGTTCTCAAACTTTTTCACCAAGCACCACCTCAGAAAACACTTGGCTCTGGAGAGCCAAGAACCATGGTAATGACCAACTAGGGTTGTACGGTATACCTACTATAGTATCGCGGTGCTAATGCATCAAAGACGGTACTATACTCTGTTTGAAAAGTACCGGTTCTGTCTATCTGTGTTGACCCTGCGGTGAGGTGGCGATTTGTCCAGGTCGTACCTCACCTACCGCCCTAATGCAGCTGGGATAGGCTCCAGCACGCCCTGCGATCCCAAAAGGGCCAAGGGGTAGAAAATGTATAAATGGATGGGTTCCCAATTTGTTGTATTTTTTTTTTAACAGGCATGACGGCACACCGCCACGTCATTACATTGCTGGTTTTAGTAGCAGAGGAGCATGTTCGGCAGCGCGCGCACACACAGAGTACTTACAAGCAGACACAGTGTGTAGACAGAAAAGGGAGAATGGACGCATTTTGGCTTAAAAAGTAAAGATAAAGGTGAAGTTATAACACTGAAACACCCTCAGGAAGAGCTGCTTTAACACATGGCTAACTAGCTAGCAGCTAACATCCATCCACAGTATTTTAGCTACTTCTAAATCACTAAGGATACAATAGCTCACCGGCGTCACCAATAACAAAAGCTAGCGCTACTGAATGTAAACAAATGCCATGGGTGTATCTACATCGGACTTGCACTGTACTGATACCAAGTACAATAACGTATCAAGACGATACTACAATGATTACGACGATATTTTTTAACGTCACAAAATATTTTTTCCTTTTTTTAAAATTCATATTATGTTTATAAACTCAGGAAATAACACATGAGATCCTCAATTATGACCAATGTATGATCCTGTAACTACTTGGTATCGGATCGATACCTAAATGTGTGGTATCATCCAAAACTAATGTAAAGTATCAAAGAAGAGAAGAATAAGTGATTATTACATTTTAACAGAAGTGTAGATAGAACATGTTAAAACAGAAAATAAGCAGATATTAACAGTAAATAACCAAGTGGATTAATAATCCATTTTTACAGTTTGTCCCTCATAATGTGTACAAAATAGATAAATGACACAATATTTTACTGCTTTACGGTAGATTAAACGTGACGTGTGTTGTTGTGTGTTGTTACCGCGCTGGGAGGACGTTAATGAAAGTGCCTAACAATAAACCCACATAAGGAACCAAGAACTCGCCCTCGATCATTCTACAGTTATGACGTCATTGGGCAGGCACGCTGTTTATATTGTGGGAAAGCGGACGTGAGAACAGGCTGTCCCCACTCAGGTCCGCATTGAGCTGGAGGGGGCGTGGCCTCCAGCTCCGGCTGAATACCGGGAGTTTGTCGGGAGAAAATTTCTGCCGGGAGGTTATCGGGAGAGGCGCTGAATACCGGGAGTCTCCCGCTAAAAACGGGAGGGTTGGCAAGTGTGAGCACAGTACAATCCATCAAGCGGTGTGGCTTCTTAGCTTACCAAAGTCCTACTAAAACATTCTGATAGATTTTTGGCACCGTGTGTACTGTTCTAAATTGTCAATGGAACTTATAAAATGTTGGTCATATTGCAGTCTACACATATCTCTTATGTGTGACTGCCATCTACTGGTCACACTTATCATTACACCATGTACCAAATAAAAATAGTTTTGAGCTTGGTAAGCAAAACCAGAATTATTCCTTACAATAGGCGCACTGTCGAGTTTTGAGGGGGGGAAAAGGATTTTAAGTGCGTCTTATAGTCCGGAAGCAATCATTTCCTCCCAATTGACAACATTCATAATGATCAATCAATTGATTGTAATGCTCATCTTTACCATGCAAGCAGCATCACAACAGGCAATCATCAAAAGAATGTACTCAATCAGTGCAGCCCTAGACAACAAGTTCAGTGGCTCAGCCTTGTGTTATCAAAAACAAACTAATCATATTGTTGTGAACAATGAGGGTTGAGTTGGCATTTAGTAGAACGTAAGTAGGCCAACCGGGTCAAACTACCTCAGACTTTGCATACTAGAAAGGGTAAATTGTTATTATTGTACATTGTAATCCAGACGTGTCATTCACTGGATGTGTGCTGTCACAGTGATTCATGAAGAGGATAATTATAGTCTTGCCCTAAAGAACAGTCTCATATCTCCTTTGATGGACAGCATAATGGAACACTTGATAAAATAGTGAGCTGTCTGTCAGCACAATAATTCACTTTTTTTCCTGCCTGCTTATATTACCTCGTAGCAGGCTTGTCAAATGATCCCGTTAATTGTGACTCATTGATATTTATATCATATTTAGCACGTTACGTTTTTAAATCACATTAATCACATTTTTAATATCGAGCGTTGCTGTCTCCGTCTCTCCTCTCTTCTTCTGCTTGACTTTGTGAGGGTGGCAGTGCTCTACGCTGAGCTGTCTTCACTGAAACTATTAGTAGCACAGATTCATAGTTTTTGTAGCACAGAACAATTTTTGCTGCAATAAGAAATGTCCTAAATATCACAATTTCATTATTGTGAATAAATGATGAAAGTAGCTTACCACCATCAGGTGTGAATGAAGGATGAAAGTAGTTTACCACCACCAGGTGTGAATGAATGATGAAAGCAGCTTACCACCACCAGGTGTGAATGAAGGATGAAAGCAGTTTACCACCACCAGGTGTGAATGAATGATGAAAGCAGCTTACCACCACCAGGTGTGAATGAATGACGAAAGTAGCTTACCACCAGCGGGTGTGAATGAATGATGAAAGTAGCTTACCACCATCAGGTGTGAATGAAGGATGAAAGTAGTTTACCACCAGCAGGTGTGAATGAATGATGAAAGTAGCTTACCACCATCAGGTGTGAATGAAGGATGAAAGTAGTTTACCACCAGCAGGTGTGAATGAATGATGAAAGTAGCTTACCACCATCAGGTGTGAATGAAGGATGAAAGTAGTTTACCACCAGCAGGTGTGAATGAATGATGGAAGTAGCTTACCACCATCAGGTGTGAATGAAGGATGAAAGTAGTTTACCACCATCAGGTGTGAATGAAGGATGAAAGTAGTTTACCACCATCAGGTGTGAATGAAGGATGAAAGTAGCTTACCACATAATACCTGTATGTAGAAGCACAGTACGTCTGACTAGGGTAGCCACAGTGCTTCGTCAATCCATCACGCGGTGTAGCTTCGTAGCTTACCAAAGTCTTACCACACACATTTTTCAGCACCGTTTGTAATGTTCTTTATTCTCAATGAAACATTTTGGTCTTGCTTGCTTACCGGTAATTGCTCGCATCATTTATTGAACAGGTGTTAACCTGCAGTGCACGCATATCTCTTATGTGTGACTGCCATCTACTGGTCACACTTATTATACACCTTGTACCATAAAAGATTGGTTGGAGGTTAGCACAACCAGAAATAATAGAGATTCAGAATCAGAAATACTTTATTCATCCCCGAGGGGAAATTAAAATGTTATACGTTTATATGTATTTTAATACGTACGGGTTATAGGGCACCCTGGATTTGAGTGTGCTTTATAGTCCAACAAATACAGTAATTAGAAAGGTTAATGGACAAACGATGATTCCATAAGCAATTTACGGTACCTAAAGATCATTTTCCTTCAACTTTTACCTTGAAAATCATTGTTTGTCTTGAAAATCAACTTTTACCTTGAAAATTATTTTTTATCTTGAAAATCAACGTTTACCTTGAAAATCAACTTTTACCTTGAAAATTATTTTTTATCTTGAAAATCAACTTTTACCTTGAAAATCAACTTTTACCTTGAAAATTATTTTTTATCTTGAAAATCAACTTTTACCTTGAAAATCATTTTTTGTCTTGAAAATCAACTTTTACCTTTTAAAATGAACTTTTACCTAGAAAATCATATTTTTCATGAAAATCAACTTTTACCTTGAAAATCGTTGTTTGTCTTGAAAATCAACTTTTACCTTGAAAATAATTTTTTTCCCTTGAAAATCAACTTTTACCTTGAAAATAATTTTTTGTCGTGAAAATCAACTTTTACCTTGAAAATATTTTTTTATCTTGAAAATCAACTTTTATCTTGAAAATCATTTTTTATCTTGAAAATCAACTTTTACCTTGAACATATTTTTTTGTCTTGAAAATCAACTTTTACCTTGAAAATATTTTTTTCCTTGAAAATCAACTTTTACCTTGAAAATAATTGTTTTCCTTGAAAATCAACTTACCTTGAAAATCAACTTTTACCTTGAAAATAATTTTTTGTCTTGAAAATCAACTTTTACCTTGAAAATCAACTTTTACCTTGAAAATAATTTTTTACCTTGAAAATCATTTTTTATCTTGAAAATCAATTTTTACCCTGAAAATCAACTTTTACCTTGAAAATAATTTTTTGTCTTGAAAATCAACTTTTACCTTGAAAATAATTTTTTGTCTTGAAAATCAACTTTTACCTTGAAAATAATTTTTTGTCTTGAAAATCAACTTTTACCTTGAAAATAATTGTTTTCCTTGAAAATCAACTTTTACCTTGAAAGTCAACTTTTACCTTGAAAATAATTTTTTGTCTTGAAAATCAACTTTTACCTTGAAAATCAACTTTTACCTTGAAAATAATTTTTTACCTTGAAAATCATTTTTTGTCTTGAAAATCAAATTTTACCTGAAAATCATTTTTTGTCTTGAAAATCAACTTTTACCTTGAAAATCAATTTGTTTCCTTGAAAATATTTTTTTTCCTTGAAAATCAACTTTTACCTTGAAAATAATTTTTTGTCATGAAAATCAACTTTTACCTTGAAAAATTTTTTTTTCCTTGAAAATGAACTTTTACCTAGGAAATAATTTTTTATCTTGAAAATCAACTTTTACCTTGAAAATAATTTTTTTGTCTTGAAAATTAACTTTTACCTTGAAAATATTTTTCTTCCTTGAAAATCAACTTTTACCTTGAAAATCATTTTTTATCATGAAAATCAACTTTTACCTTGAAAATCATGTTTTGTCTTGAAAATGTTATCTCAGTTTCATTGGAATTATAAATGACACATTATTATAAATGACACATTATAATAAAGGACACAGTCACTTGTGTGAAGTTGTCCAACAATAAATGGACGGGTGTAGTGGGAGACTCACTTGGACACCAGCGAGAAGGCCTCGGCACACACAGCCGGGCACGTCACCAGTTTGATCATCACGTGTTGGGCGGCAGCCTGGAAGTGAGCTCGCGTCACCTTCTCCAGCACGGACGCCAGGGTGGCCACGTCGCCGGCCTTCGCGCTCGGGTCCCCGCCAACCGTGTCCAGAATGTTCCCCCCGTGTACAACCAGCAGCAGAACATGGGTCCCACATTTGGAATTCTACAAAAAACATAAGCATATATTTTTAAATTGGAGCCATTTGAATGTGGCAGTGAAGTTGTCACGTTGTGTAAATGCTCAATAAAAAGACAATACAACAAATCCTTTTCAACTTATATTCAATTGAATAGACTGCAAAGACAAGATATTTCATGTTCACACTGACAAACTTCCTTTTTTTTGCAAATAATCATGAACTTAGGATTTAATGGCAGCAACACATTGCAAAAAGACATTTTGACCAGTGTGTTACATGGCCTTTCCTTTGAACAACACTCAGTAAAGGTTTGGGAAGTGAGGAGACACATTTTTGAAGTGGCATTCTTTCCCATTCTTGCTTGATGTACAGCTTAAGTTGTTCAACAGTCTCCCTTCTCATATTTTAGCCTGCACACATTTTCGATGTCTGGACTACAGGCAGGCCAGTCTAGTACCCGCACTCTTTTACTATGAAGCCACGCTGTTGTAACACCTGGCTGGGCATTGTCTTGCTGAAATAAGCAGGGGCATCCATGACAACAACATATGTTGCTCCAAAAGCTGTATGTACCTTTCAGCATTAATGGTGCCTTCACAGATGTGTAAGTTACCCATGTCTTGGCCACTAATACACCCCCATACCATCACACATGCTGCCTTTTACACTTTGCGCCTAGAACAATCCGGATGGTTCTTTTCCTCTTTGGTCCGGAGGACACGACGTCCACAGTTTCCAAAAACAATTTGAAATGTGGACTCGTCAGACCACAGAATACTTTTCCACTTTGTATCAGTCCATCTTAGATGAGCTTGGGCCCAGCGAAGCCGGCGACGTTTCTGGGTGTTGTTGATAAATGGCTTTGGCTTTGCATAGGAGAGTTTTAACTTGCACTTACAGATGTAGCGACCAACTGTAGTTACTGACAGTGGTTTTCTGAAGTGTTCCTGAGCCCATGTGGTGATATCCTTTACACACTGATGTGGCTTGTTGATGCAGTACAGCCTGAGGGATGGAAGGTCACGGGCTTAGCTGCTTACCTGCAGTGATTTCTCCACATTCTCTTCAATATGTTGTCTTTGCAGTCTATTCAATTGAATATAAGTTGAAAAGGATTTGTTGTATTCTCTTTTTATTGAGCATTTACACAAGGTGACAACTTCACTGCTTTTGGGGTTTGTAATCAGTTTTTGCATTTTCTGTAATTGTAGGGTTCTCTAAAATAATGGAATGAAAAAAGAATTGTATAAAAAAAGTCCAACCTAATTATTTTTAAAATAATGTTTTAAATACCAGATAGAAGGTGCAACAAAAGAGGATATTATAATTAATAGCTTCTTGACAGTTTTTGGTTTTTTTTCCCTTGACAGTTGTTGAGACTGGAGTTGTTTCATCACCATCACCTTGAAATTAGCATCATTTTTCTGTTCGTCAACTCGCCCGACCTTTGACAGTGCAGTTCTGTTTACAGCTTTTTGCTGCAGTTAATCGTAGATTGTTGTTTTTTTGATTATTAGATCCGTGGAGATTTTGCTATCGCCTTTTTTCCTCCCTCGGGAGTGATTTTCCCTTTATTGTTTTTCTCCCTGTGCTACGTTTCCTTTTTACTCTAGTGTGTCTAGTCTAGAGTTCATAGCCATTTGTTTTTATTCACTCTATCTGAAGAGAGTTCTCAGAAACTATTAAATAAAAAGCCTGGGTCAATCATTTCCCGTCTGCACCAGAGTCCTCATCCATGCCGAGGCCTAACAAAACATTGTTCCATACAGGTCAAATGACGAGGAAAACAAGTGAGTAGTTCACCTTCATATGGAGCTAAAATGTATTTATAACATCGGTATCAAATACTTTTTGTCACATTTGCGTTAATAAAACAAAATATTTGGATTGTTTTTTTTTACCTTTCTGTATTAGTATTTTAAGCAGCACTATCTGTCCTCCATTAAATGTACTTTGTGTGATCACCTTCATTTTGTCTTGAAGTCCAGTTTATATTTTGGATGTATAATCCCCCATTTTGACGGACACATTCATTCATTAATTTCATTTTAGTTCATTTAAAGCAGAAAAAACAATGTTTTTGCATCTGACAAAAACAAAACAAACACTGGCTTCCTGTATTACAAACCCCAAAAGTTGTCACGTTGTGTAAATGCTCAATAAAAAGACAATACAACAAATCCTTTTCAACTTATATTCAATTGAAATGACTGCAAAGACAAGATATTTCATGCTCGAACTGGTCAACTTTGTTATTTTCTTCAAATATTAGCTCAGTTGGAATTTGATGCCTGCAACATGTTTCAAAAAAGCTGGCACAAGTGGCAAAAAAGAGTGAGAAAGTTGAGGAATGCTCATCAAACACTTATTTGGAACATCCCACAGGTGAACAGGCTAATTGGGAACAGGTGGGTGCCATGATTGGGTATAAAAGTAGATTCCATGAAATGCTCAGTCATTCACAAACAAGGACGGGGCGAGGGTCACCACTTTGTCAACAAATGCCTGAGCAAATTGTTTAAGAACAACATTTCTCAAGCAGCTATTGCAAAGAATTTAGGGATTTCACCATCTACGCTCCGTAATATCATCAAAGGGTTCAGGGAATCTGGAGAAATCCCAGCACGTAAGCCATGATATTACGCACCTTGGATCCCTCAGGCTGTACTGCATCAAAAGCGACATCGGTGTGTAAAGGATATCACCACATGGGCTCAGGAACACTTCAGAAAACCACTGTCAGTAACTACAGTTGGTCGCTACATCTGTAAGTGCAAGTTAAAACTCTCCTATGCAAAGCCAAAGCCATTTATCAACAACACCCAGAAACGCTTCGCTGGGCCCGAGCTCATCTAAGATGGACTGGTACAAAGTGGAAAAGTGTTCTGTGGTCTGGCAAGTCCACATTTCAAATCGTTTTTGGAAACTGTGGACGTCGTGTCCTCCGGACCAAAGAGGAAAAGAACCACCCGGACTGTTCTAGGGTGAAAGTGTAAAAGGCAGCATGTGTGATGGTATGGGGGTGTATTAGTGGTCAAGACATGGGTAACTTACACATCTGTGAAGGCACCATTAATGCTGAAAGGTACATACAGCTTTTGGAGCAACATATGTTGCCATCCAAGCAACGTTACCATGGACGCCCCTGCTTATTTCAGCAAGACAATGCCAATTACAACAGTGTGGCTTCATAGTAAAAAAGTGTGGGTACTAGACTGGCCTGCCTGTAGTCCAGACATTGAAAATGTGTGCAGGCTAAAATATGAGAAGGGAGACTGTTGAACAACTTAAGCTGTACATCAAGCAAGAATGGGAAAGAATTCCACTTCCAAAATGTGTCTCCTCACTTCCCAAACCTTTACTGAGTGTTGTTAAAAGGAAAGGCCATGTAACACACTGGTCAAAATGCCTTTTTTGCAATGTGTTGCTGCCTTTAAATTCTAAGTTCATGATTATTTGCAAAAAATAAAGTTTCTCAGTGTGAACATGAAATATCTTGTCTTTGCAGTCTATTCTATTGAATATAAGTTGAAAAGGATTTGTTGTATTCTCTTTTTATTGAGCATTTACACAACGTGACAACTTCACTGCTTCTGGCTTTTGTACAAATGTCAGGTTTGTTCTAAATAAAGTTGTTTGACTGGTTGAGCATTAATGAACATTACACATTAAACAATAAAGATGCGTCTGCTAGCTCACAAGCGCCCCCACTTCTCCCACTGAGTACTGCACCCTAAGCCTCCAGCTTGTCTTTTCTCTATTTTAGAGTAGGATTATCCAGAATAAAGATGGCAGACTTACACTAAAAACATTCAACAAGCTGTAGATTCTAGAGTGTACAAAGTACAAGTTCACGGTGTAAAAATGCTATTTGAACACATGATTTTAGCAACATTGTGCAAGCTGTGCAACTTTTCTCTTCTATAGTCAAACTTTTATTCAAGCATTTACGATCTAAAACTGTAGAAAAGTTTTTATTTTACATTTGTTAGAAAACCTGTTTCTTTGTTAATGGAATTCTTCATAAAAGTTCCTGAGAGAGGAGACTTGTCTGCACAACAACAAGATACAAAGTGGTAGGTGACCCACACTAAGCCTGCGGAGAAGGCTAACCAACACTAACCAACTAGGTTATGGATCCTACCTCTACATCCTCCAGTCCCTCAGTGCTGCTCTGGGGGCCACAGCGTGGATCGGCAAGTTGATAGAGACCCTCTGGAATGGGGAAATACAGAAAAAAGATGTAAGGAATTGTGTCACTTAGGGTTGTACGGTATAGTGCTATTAGTATAGTATTAGTATAGTACCGCGATACTAATCATATTCGGTACTATACCGCCTCTGAAAAGTACCGGTCCCCCTCCCACCCGTCGTGTCATGCAGAACGCTTTAAGACAGGGCTAGCTAGCTAGCGGCTAAAGTCTGTCCGCAGTTGTGTAACTAATTCCATCCATCCATCCATGCATCTTCTTCCGCTTATCCGAGGTCGCAGCAGCCTAAGCAGAGAAGCCCAGACTTCCCTCTCCCCAGCCACTTGGTCCAGCTCCTCCCGGGGGATCCCGAGGCGTTCCCAGGCCAGCCAGGAGACATAGTCTTCCCAATGTGTCCTGGGTCTTCCCTGTGGCCTCCTACCGGTCGGACGTGCCCTAAACACCTCCCTAGGGAGGCGTTCGGGTGGTATCCTGACCAGATGCCTGAACCACCTCATCTGGCTCCTCTCCATGTGGAGGAGCAGCAGCTTTACTTTGAGTTCACCCCGGATGACAGAGCTTCTCACCCTATCTCTAAGGGAGAGACCCGCCACCCGGCGGAGGAAACTCATTTGGGCCACTTTTACCCGTGATCTTGTCCTTTGGATCCTAACCCAAAGCTCATGACCATAGGTGAGGATGGGAACGTAGATCGACCGGTAAATTGAGAGCTTTGCCTTCCGGCTCAGCTCCTTCTTCACCACAACGGATCGATACAGCGTCCACATTACTGAAGACGCCGCACCGATCCACCTGTCGATCTCACCATCCACTCTTCCCTCACTCGTGAACAAGACTCCCAGGTACTTGAACTCCTCCACTTGGGGCAAGATCTCCTCCCCAACCCGGAGATGGCACTCTACCCTTTTCCGGGCGGGAACCATGGACTCGGACTTGGAGGTGCTGATTCTCATCCCAGTCGCTTCACACTCGGCTGCGAACCGATCCAGTGAGAGCTGAAGATCCTGGCCAGATGAAGCCATCAGGACCACATCATCTGCAAAAAGCAGAGACCTAATCCTGCAGCCACCAAACCGGTAACTAATTCAATATCACTAATCTGTGTCTCCATGGAGACAAATTAAGTGTGATTATTTCAAGTATCAACCACCCTGTAGGACACGTGACAGCTCTACATGCTTCACTCCCCACCGCAGCACACCCAAGACATGATGATGGAAGAGTAATTACTTGTCTATTTTTGACAAAGTCAAGACAAGATTTCATTAAGTCCAATCATGAACCGTTAAGGCAACCATCTTAACTTTGAACACACTAATCACAAGTGAATGAAGGGCATACTTCGTCAACAGCCATACATGTCACACCAAGGGTGGCCGTATGAACAATGCCAACACTGTCATAAACCTCTGCCATAAGGTGACATTTTTTGTTAATGGAATTTTTCACAAAAGTTCCTGAGGGAGGAGACTTGTCTGAAGAACAACAACATACATCTAGTAGGTGACCCACACTAAGCCTGTGGAGAAGGCTAACCAACACTACCAGTGAGGTTAGCATGTTTTTTGTTTTTGTTTTCTCACTGGCACTCTTCGAGGGCGGGCTTGTCTCTCATGGACACACACCTGTTGTTGTTGACTTTGGACTTATCGGCTGCACGACATCAAGGCCGCGGAACAGAGACACACTGCAGGCTTACACACACACATGCATCCACAAAAATATACACCACACACATACCCCACCCCCAATCCAACGCCCTCGACGCAAATCCCATAGGGGTGATGGACGGATGGGCAGAGCCTGAGAGCTGCGGCCTGCCACCATGACCCCGCACTCCCTCCCCTCTGTTGCTAGATATCTGGAGATGTACGTTGTAATATGTATATGTGCTTTGCTATGGAGGTTTTTTCCCACTCCAGACTGGGCCCCCTTAGGAGCCCAGTCTAGATTCTATTTTTTTACTCATCCTTCCCCAGCGTTTACCTTTTTCCCATCTTTTACGGGGCGCCTTGTGGCGACCCATCAGCGTTCCTGTTCTGTAACCCTGTACACTGTTTGTTTGTCTCATCTTGAACGAGTTTGTGCTGAAAACAAAGTTTCGTTGTACTTGTGCAATGACAATAAAGACCTATCCTATCCTATCCTAAAGCACACTAAACAACAATGACAAACATATTTTGGGAGAATATTTGCACCACAACACAACATAAACACTACAGAACTAATTCCCAGAATTCCCTGCAGCACCAACTCTTCCGGGACGCTACAATATAAACAAACACCATGGGTGGTTCTACACCTAACATCCACTATAATGATACCAAGTACAATAGCGTATCTAGTCCATACTACTATGTTACATCGATATTTTTTAGCATCACAAAATCTTCTTTCGTTTAAAAAAATATATATATTATGTTTATAAACTCAGTAAATACGTCCCTGGACACATGAGGACTTTGAATATGACCAATGTATGATCCTGTAACTACTTGGTATCAGATCCATACCCAAATGTGTGGTATCATCCAAAACTAATGTCAAGTATCAAAGAAGAGAAGAATAAGTGATTATTACATTTTAACAGAAGTGTAGATAGAACATGTTAAAACAGAAAATAAGCCGATATTAACAGTCAATGAACAAGTAGATTAATAATCCATTTTTACAGTTTGTCCCTTATGTCGTAGACAAAATAATAGGTGTGTAAATGACACAATATGTTACTGCATACGTCAACAGACTAATTAGGAGTCTTTGTTTGTTTACTTACTACTAAAAGACAAGTTTTCTAGTATGTTCACTATTTCATTTAAGGACTAAATGACAATAATAAACATATGTTTCATGTACACTAACATTTTTTGTTACAATAAAGCCAATAATTACATTTTTTGTGGGACCCTTTATTTAGAAAAGTACCAAAAATTACCTAAATATGTTGGTACCGCTAACAAAATATTGGTATGGGGACAACACCAGTGTCACTCCATGCTCACCTCCATGCAGCACAAACGGATATTGATTGTTGAATACGATCAATAGTACTAATGCCTCTTCATTTGCCTGCATTTCAACTCCAGACAGAGTGGTAGTTTTAGCGGTTAATGTTCTAAAGGGATCGTTTCTGCAGAGTTGAATTATCATATTTCACTCTTTATTGTAAGAAAAGATAAAGGGATACATGTGGGGGTTTTTCAGAGGACCCTAGACAGGCTCTGCATGATGTGTGGTAGGGCTGGGTTTTGGTACTTGATACCTTTTAGTTCTCGACCGAAACAACCCCATACCAAGTGGTATCAAAACTGCGTCTGTCAAACGATACCTGCAGTCGGTTCTTTTTGTACCCAGATCAAAATCAAAAATTCCCATAATTCACCACAACGGCTCGATACAGCGTCTGCATTACTGAATACGCCGCACTGATCTGCCTGTCGATCTCACAATCCACTCTTCCCTCACTCGTGAACAAGACTCCCAGGTATTTGAACTCCTCCACTTGGGGCAAGATCTCCTCCAAAACCTGGAGATGGCACTCCACCCTTTCGAAAACCATGGACTCGGACTTTGAGGTGCTGATTCTCATCCCATTCGCTTAACACTCAGCTGCGAACCGATCCAGTGAGAGCTGAAGATCCTGGCCAGATGAAGACATCAGGACCACATCATCTGCAAAAAGCAGAGACCTAATCCTGCAGCCACCAAATTTGACTGCGCCTAGAAATTCTGTCTATAAAAGTTATGAACAGAATCTGTGTCAAAAGGCACCAAGCTCTGTATTCGTGTAAAAATCGTAAATTTGAGGAGTGGTGACAATTACACAACCCATTGCATTTCTTTTCATATGATTAATATCGAATGAAGTACTCAGTTGGTATCAGTATCGTTTTAAGGGTACTGGTATTGAAACATTTTAAAACGATACCCAGCCCTAATGTGTGGTCTGTCCTACTATGTCCTCTCTTCAGGCTTCTTCATGTGACCTCTTCACAAGCCACTAACACTCAGTGGGCTCCCCTCCTCTCCAATGCCAGCCCACAGTCTGACGGCTTCTCCGGAGAACAGAGCAGCGCACACAAGAGGCTCAGCACACTTGGCTATTTTTGGTCACAAAAGCAACAGAAAATCAATGGAGGGAGTTCATGTGCATTTCCACATGTTCAGTGCATGTTCTGTCTGGGAGAGATCAACCCATGCCAAGAAACTCCACCCAGCACTGAACAACACCTGCCGCTTGATCACTGGTTGCTTGAAGCCTACCAACCTGAACAACCCACATCTCCTCGCTGGCATTGCCCCTGCAGACGTGAGACGGGAAGTTGCCAGCCGAGTAGAGTTCACAAAAGCTACCAGTGATGAACGCCACCTCCTCTATGGATGTGAACCCTCAGCCCAACGTCTGAAGTCAAGGAGAAACTTCCTCAGCAATGTCCAGGCCCTAATAACATCTCGGGAAGAAACCAGACTCCAGCTATGGACACAAAGACTAGAGAAAGACCCCCCTCCTATTGACATGGTCAGAAACACCATGGGTCCAGTGGAAGACACTAAACCGCCCGAGAACAGGAACAGGGGCGATCAAAAGCTGCTACGGCCAGATGGGGCTACAAAACCGGCCCAACCACCTGCAAATGCGGAGAAGAGGACCACACGATGCAGCACTACCTTGTCTGTCCTCTGCTACCCAACCAGTGCAGCTTAAAAGATCTCTCAGACTTCAAAGACAATGCAAAAGACTGTGTAAAGAAATGGGAAACTGTCATATAAGCACATGCTTCAAAGACACCAAAAGAAGAATGGAGGGAGTTTGTTTGTTGTCAAAGGACGGAGGCAGATAGTTCCCGCATTACACGTTTGACATATTGCAGGCTGCAAACACGTCCCCCAGGCGGAAAACATCAATGACTGTGTTTCCCTGCAATAAATTAGTCTGATTTCTCAAATAGTTTGTATTTCCACACCACCATGTGAAGTCTCAGAGCCCATGCATTCTCTCTAGTCCAGGGCTGTCAAAGTCATTTTAGCATGGAGGAAAATCTCGTCCAGAGTGGGCCGCACTGTTAAAATCATGGCATAATAACTTCCAAATAAGGACAACTTCAGATTGTTTTCCTATTTTTACGCATTTTGAAAATGAACAGATCACAAATAATTCTCTTGACGAAACACGTTGTCAAGTTAGTTGAAAATTCAGAGGAAAAAAACTAAAAAAAACACAAGACTTTGTCTCAGTGTATCTGCAAAGCCTTAAAATGTAAGTCCTATTTAGGATTGAACAAAATACAAAATACAGAAATAAATAAAAAATATTTTAGGTATCAAATAGCTAAATTATCATTTACATAAGTCCTGTGCTAACTCAACAATCCATATAAACGCAGGTAAAAACTATTCAAGAGGGTTGAGTTACATTCTGTTTGCTTTTCTCCTTTCGACAGAGAAAATGAGGGTGCCAAAGAAGACGTAAAACGGCAGGTTTTATGTTTCATTTGGGTCAAGGAGAAAAAGACTCAGCCATGATTTACTGTCTACCTTTTGCTTGGCCCGGGTATAAACTGTTTGCTTGCGTAACAGAATGCGACATCTAGTGGGCACATTTAGAACAGCAGTTTCTTTCTTAAACTGACTGATTTTGCTGACTGAGGGCCGGATTAAACCTGTTTGTGGGCCTGACCTGGCCCACGGGCCGGCTGTTTGACACCACTGCTCTAATCCGACTATTGGTCATACCCCGTGTGCCTCCCGTACACTGGGGGGGGCTGTTTTATAAATGTACTGCTTCTTTGGGTGACCTATGACATCGCACCAAAACAAGCCCAGTTTTGTCATACCTGATTAGTTGTCATACCTATGTTTGTTATATTAGCCTACTATCAAAATGACGTTAAAAGTCTTATATAAGAGTTATAATGAAGACAACACATGATGTAAGTGTCTATATTAGCTATATTAGCCTACTATCAAAATGACATTAAAAGTCTTATATAAGTGTTATAATGAAGACAACACATGATGTAAGTGTCTATATTAGCTATATTAGCCTATCAAAATGACTTTAATAGTCTTATATAAGTGTTATAATGTAGACAACACATGATGTAAGTGTCTATAATAGTTATATTAGCACTGACTCAATATGCCTGATTAGCACTCCAACAAGTCAATAAACATCGACAAAGTTCACTTTTGTGCAGTCACGCACAGCATAAAAGGTTTGGCGGACAAAATGAGACAAAGGAGTGGCATAAAACACGTCTTTCTGTGGCATCATTGAAGAAAGTTGTCAACAAACTACAGTGAGTTCAAAGACCGCCAAAATAAGTAGGACAAAACGACGCTCGCCAAATCATGTTTAACGTAAACAGTGGGATTTCTAACAAATAGGAAGGTGTGTGTCATGTTTGTCTTCCTACAGAAAATATAATAAAACTAAAATATTTTTTTCCCTTCATCTTTTTCCATTTTTACACATTTTTGAAAAAGCTCCAGGGAGCCACTAGGGCGGCGCTAAAGAGCCGCCGGTTGCTCACTTTTGTGCAGTCACGCACAGCATAAAAGGTTTGGTGGACAAAATGAGGCAAAGAAGGAGTGGCATAAAACACATTTTTCTGTGGCAGCGTTGAAGAAAGTTGTCAACAAACTACGGTGAGTTCAAGGACCGCCAGAATTAGTAGGACAAAACCGACGCTCGCCAAATCCTCTCATCATAGAATCATGTTTAACGTAAACAGTGGGATTGCTAACAAATAGGAAGGTGTGTGTCATGTTTGTCCTCATAGAGAAAATATATTAAAACAAATATATATGTTTTTCTCCCTCTTTTTCCATTTTCACACATTTTTGAAAAAGCTCCAGGGAGCCACTAGGGCCGCGCTAAAGAGCCGCGGGTTGCTCAGTTTTGTGCATTCACGCACAGCATAAAAGGTTTGGTGGACAAAATGAGGCAAAGGAGTGGCATAAAACACGTCTTTCTGTGGCATCGTTGAAGAAAGTTGTCAACAAACTATGGTGCGTTCAAGGACCGCCAAAATGAGTAGGACAAAAACGACTCTCGCCAAATCCTCTCATCAGTGAAGCATGAATAACATAAACAGTGGGATTGCTAACAAATAGGAAGGTTTGTGTCATGTTTGTCCTCCTACAGAAAATATATTAAAACAATTTTTATTTTTTTTCTTCATCTTTTTCAATTTTCACACATTTTTGAAAAAGCTCCAGGAAGCCACTAGGGCGGCGCTAAAGAGCCGCGGGTTGCTCACTTTTGTGCATTCACGCACAGCATAAAAGGTTTAGTGGACAAAATGAGACAAAGAAGGAGTGGCATAAAACACGTCTTTCCGTGGCATCGTTGGAGAAAGTCGTCAACAAACTATGGTGAGTTCAAGGACCGCCAAAATTAGTAGGACAAAACCGACGCTCGCCAAATCCTCTCATCAGAGAATCATGTTTAACGTAAACAGTGGGATTGCTAACAAATAGGAAGGTGTGTGTCGTTTGTCCTCATAGAGAAAATATATTAAAACAAATATATATTTTTTTCTTCATCTTTTTCCATTTTCACACATTTTTGAAAAAGCTCCAGGGAGCTACTAGGGCGGCGCTAAAGAGCCGCGGGTTGCTCACTTTTGTGCATTCACGCACAGTATAAAAGGTTTGGTGGACAAAATGAGGCAAAGAAGGAGTGGTATAAAACACGTCTTTCTGTGGCATTGTTGGAGAAAGTTGTCAACAAACTATGGTGCGTTTAAGGACCGCCAAAATTAGTAGGTCAAAACCGACGCCCGCCAAATCCTCTCATCAGTGAAGCATGTATAACATAAACAGTGGGATTGCTAACAAATAGGAAGGTGTGTGTCATGTTTGTCCTCCTACAGAAAATATATTAAAACAATTTTTTTTTTTTCTTCATATTTTTCCATTTTCACACATTTTTGAAAAAGCTCCAGGGAGCCACTAGGGTGGCGCTAAAGAGCCGCGGGTTGCTGACCCCCCGACCGAAACAAATAAGTACAATATAACTTGATGTAATATCACTCACACACTCACACACACACACACACACACACGCACACACACACACACGCACACGCACACGCACACGCGCACACGCACACGCACACGCACACGCACACGCACACACACACACACACGCACACGCACACGCACACGCACACGCACACACACACACACACACACACGGTGTGCTGGGAGGATGTAATTAAGAATGTTTGTCAGTCTAACTCGTGAGAGTTGAATTAAAGTAGAAAGGTCATGTCAATGACAAGAGCATGAAAGACGAGGAGGGAGGAAACAGTTTGTGGTGGAGGAAGCAGAAGTGAGGGTGAATACTTCAGAGGCTGAAACAAAACAATGAGAGAAATACAAACAAGCCACTGGGGCAAAGTCAGAGACTCTCCAGGGACAACAACACTTAAACTGATAACCACTTGCAAAAAAACTGCATTTGTAATTTCTAATAGAGACGCAACAACACAATGAATGTGAGCACTTGATGAATCTACCATCCTCATGTGCACTTGATGCATCTACCATCCTCATGTGCACTTGATGCATCTACCATCCTCATGTGCACTTGATGCATCTACCATCCTCATGAGCACTTGATGCATCTACCATCCTCATGTGCACTTGATGCATCTACCATCCTCATGTGCACTTGATGCATCTACCATCCTCATGTGCACTTGATGCATCTACCATCCTCATGTGCACTTGATGCATCTACCATCCTCATGTGCACTTGATGCATCTACCATCCTCATGTGCACTTGATGCATCTACCATCCTCATGTGCACTTGATGCATCTACCATCCTCATGTGCACTTGATGCATCTACCATCCTCATGTGCACTTGATGCATCTACCATCCTCATGTGCACTTGATGCATCTACCATCCTCATGTGCACTTGATGCATCTACCATCCTCATGTGCACTTGATGCATCTACCATCCTCATGTGCACTTGATGCATCTACCATCCTCATGTGCACTTGATGCATCTACCATCCTCATGTGCACTTGATGCATCTACCATCCTCATGTGCACTTGATGCATCTACCATCCTCATGTGCACTTGATGCATCTACCATCCTCATGTGCACTTGATGCATCTACCATCCTCATGTGCACTTGATGCATCTACCATCCTCATGTGCACTTGATGCATCTACCATCCTCATGTGCACTTGATGCATCTACCATCCTCATGTGCACTTGATGCATCTACCATCCTCATGTGCACTTGATGCATCTACCATCCTCATGTGCACTTGATGCATCTACCATCCTCATGTGCACTTGATGCATCTACCATCCTCATGTGCACTTGATGCATCTACCATCCTCATGTGCACTTGATGCATCTACCATCCTCATGTGCACTTGATGCATCTACCATCCTCATGTGCACTTGATGCATCTACCATCCTCATGTGCAGTTGATGCATCTACCATCCTCATGTGCACTTGATGCATCTACCATCCTCATGTGCACTTGATGCATCTACCATCCTCATGTGCACTTGATGCATCTACCATCCTCATGTGCACTTGATGCATCTACCATCCTCATGTGCACTTGATGCATCTACCATCCTCATGTGCACTTGATGCATCTACCATCCTCATGTGCACTTGATGCATCTACCATCCTCATGTGCACTTGATGCATCTACCATCCTCATGTGCACTTGATGCATCTACCATCCTCATGTGCACTTGATGCATCTACCATCCTCATGTGCACTTGATGCATCTACCATCCTCATGTGCAGTTGATGCATCTACCATCCTCATGTGCACTTGATGCATCTACCATCCTCATGTGCACTTGATGCATCTACCATCCTCATGTGCACTTGATGCATCTACCATCCTCATGTGCACTTGATGCATCTACCATCCTCATGTGCACTTGATGCATCTACCATCCTCATGTGCACTTGATGCATCTACCATCCTCATGTGTACTTGATGCATCTACCATCCTCATGTGCACTTGATGCATCTACCATCCTCATGTGCACTTGATGCATCTACCATCCTTGCCATGTTTTCCAGCACCCAGGGGTGCTGGAAAACAAAACTAAGGGACTCAAACAAACAAAACATGGCAATGAATCATGACTTTATCTGGTTCACTTTCTTTATTTACTTAGAATGTTAATAAAATGTTGAACTAATCCCGAGTGTATTTGTTATTTAGTATCGGTGCTTTAAAACTAGCAGGTTGAAAACAATTGAAAACATTGTGAGATAAATTGAGATTGGATGATTTTGTTGGTTGCCGTATAGCCCAGCCCTACGATCTGATAATCAGCTTGATTAACAAAAAATAATAAAACTAAAAGAAATAGAAATAAAAAAAACATTTTTCCCACAACTTTATTCATACCAATGACATATATTATAAAAAAGAGTACCGATGAATATGTGCATGGATAAAATCCATCCCTTGTCATATGTATGTCATATTCATACACAGTAACTGCTTATGTTTGTGTATTGCATATTTCTTTGCTCAATTTGTGCCACCCTCCGCCCTCCCTTGGAAAGTGAATTTAATTCAATGTTTTATATGATTTCCATCATCAATAGAAGCTCTCCAGACACTTCACACAGCTTTTACACACTTTAAACACTTCCTATGCTCTTTCAAACACTTAGTCCATTTACCAGGAAACTCTAGTGGGTACTCAAGTCTCACTGTAGCCATGGTACTTTCAACTCTGGTATGCACAAAGTAAATGAACCGCCAAAAGGAAAGTACACGCTATTTTGATAACAGTTTGTCCCATGGAGAGAAATATTTATATTCCCAAAATTGCGACTTCTGAGGATCAAACAGAGATCATTTGGTTTATTCAAAGCTTTACGGAGGGACTGACTGGTATACACACATAATACATACTGACTGGTATACACACATAATACATACTGACTGGTATACACACATAATACACACTGACTGGTATACACACATAATACATACTGACTGGTATACACACATAATACATACTGACTGGTATACACACATAATACATACTGACTGGTATACACACATAATACATACTGACTGGTATACACACATAATACATACTGACTGGTATACACACATAATACATACTGACTGGTATACACACCTAATACATACTGACTGGTATACACACATAATACATACTGACTGGTATACACACATAATACATACTGACTGGTATACACACCTAATACATACTGACTGGTATACACACATAATAAAAACTGACTGGTATACACACAAATACTGACTGGTATACACACATAATACATACTGACTGGTATACACACCTAATACATACTGACTGGTATACACACCTAATACATACCGACTGGTATACACACCTAATACACACTGACTGATATACACACATAATACACACTGACTGGTATACACACATAATACATACTGACTGGTATACACACATAATACATACTGACTGGTATACACACATAATACATACTGACTGGTATACACACATAATAAAAACTGACTGGTATACACACAAATACTGACTGGTATACACACATAATACATACTGACTGGTATACACACATAATACATACTGACTGGTATACACACCTAATACATACTGACTGGTATACACACATAATACATACTGACTGGCATACACACATAATAAATACTGACTGGTATACACACATAATACATACTGACTGGCATACACACATAATACATACTGACTGGTATACACGCATAATACATGCTGACCGGTATACACACATAATACACACTGACCGGTATACACACATAATACATACTGACTGGTATACACACATAATACATACTGACTGGTATACACACATAATACATACTGACTGACATACACGCATAATACATGCTGACCGGTATACACACATAATACACACTGACCGGTATACACACATAATACATACTGACTGGTATACACACATAATACATACTGACTGGTATACACACATAATACATACTGACTGACATACACACATAATACATACTGACTGGTATACACACATAATAAAAACTGACTGGTGTACACACAAATACTGACTGGTATACACACACAATACATACTGACTGGTATACACACATAATACATACTGACTGGTATACACACATAATACATACTGACTGGTATACACACATAATACATACTGACTGGTATACACACAT
>NC_084740.1:2980648-3000648 GCF_033978785.1 Entelurus aequoreus
AAGTCGTCTGTTTTCATCGCAAAATTCCACAGTATTCTGGACGTCTGTGTTGGTGAATCTTTTGCAATTTGTTTAATGAACAATGAAGACAGCAAAGAAGAAAGCTGTAGGTGGGAAGCGGTGTATTCGCAGCCGGCTGCAGCAACACAAACACGTAGCGGCTACGTCGTAGCCGGTGTTTCATTATTTACATTCCTGAAATATGACAGTCAAGCTTTACCATTGGCCTGTGGAGAACTGGGACAACAGAGACTCTTACCAGGAGGACTTTGAGTTGGATACGCGCTACCGTGAGTACGCAGCTGCGGCTTCCAAACATTTGATGGCTTGCCCGTACGTGCGTGCCGCTATGTGCATGTCACGTACGTAACTTTGGGGAAATATATGTGCTGTATGAACTTTGGGGAGGTGAACGGTACTTTGGACTGTGGGATTGAGTGTGTTGTGCGGGTGTTTGAGTTGTATTGGCGGGTTATATGGACGGGAGGGGGGAGGTGTTTGTTATGCGGGATTAATTTGTGGCATATTAAATATAAGCCTGGTTGTGTTGTGGCTAATAGAGTATATACTGTATATGTCTTGTGTTTATTTACTGTTGTAGTCATTCCCAGCTGAATATCAGGTCCCACCCGCCTCTCACAGCATCTTCTGTATCTGAATCGCTTCCACTGCCCTCTAGTCCTTCACTCTCACTTTCTTCATCCACAAATCTTTCATCCTCGCTCAAATTAATGGGGTAATCGTCGCTTTCTCGGTCTGAATCGCTCTCGCTGCTGGTGGCCATGATTGTAAACAATGTGCAGATGTGAGGAGCTCCACAACCTGTGACGTCACGCTACTTCCGCTACAGGCAAGGCTTTTTTATCAGCCACCAAAAGTTGCGAACTTTACCGTCGATGTTCTCTACTAAATCCTTTCAGCAAAAATACGGCAATATCGCGAAATGATCAAGTATGACACATAGAATGGATCTGCTATCCCCGTTTAAATAAGAACATCTCATTTCAGTAGGCCTTTAAAGGTCTACATGTGGCCCGCAAGCCCTATATTGTCCAGGTCTGGCTTAGGATGACCTTTAAAAGGCTGCGCAAAAGAAACCCTCACAATCCAAGACCCTTGGAGTTCTTTTTCAAGATACTGTGGGCCAAAGACGCCAAGTCATGCTGCTAAACTTCTGGTCAAAATGTGGTCACTCTTTATGGCCACTGCTTCTATTTCAGGCAAGATGTTGTTTTATGTTCTGTGGGAGTGCCTCGCTTTTCTTCTTCAAGCAAGAGTGTTTGCATTTGTTGAGGCTTATGCAGTGATGAATGTGGGAAGACACATGGGAGAGACAGAAAGGATGAGAGCATAATGGCAAGAGAGGGGAAGCAGCCTATGGGCAAATAAGATCTGTGAGGAGAATGGAGAAGAAAAGAGGGATGGAGGAGTAATTGGGGAGCAAAGCGAGGCCATGAAGGCTTCAGAGGAGGCGACAAATAGATTGAGATTAAAGGGCGGCTGTGATTGAGAGGAGTCGGCTTCACCTTTAAAGCTTGCCCGGGACTAAACACTTTTAATTGCGGATAGATTTGTCAAACTGCACCAAACACAAATGTGAGCCAGAAGTCAGCAGTGAAAGAAATGTTTGAAATGTGAGAGACTCATTAGATGTTGTAGTCTTTTAAATGTGAGAGACTCATTAGATGTTGTAGTCTTTTAAATGTGAGTGACTCATTAGATGTTGTAGTCTTTTAAATGTGAGAGACTCATTAGATGTTGTAGTCTTTTAAATGTGTGAGACTCGTTAGATGTTGTAGTCTTTTAAATGTGTGAGACTCGTTAGACAGGAACATTTCAAACATGTCACCTGCTGTCACAAGCCATGCATGATGGATAGATAGATACAGTGTAGGGCTGTCAACGCATGTAATTAATACAATAGATGATCGTGTTATCAAATATGAATGAAGATTAATCACTTTCGGATCAGGGCTTAACCCAAAAGACTAGGTGGGGTTTTTTCGTTTTTGTTATGATTTACTTGGAGCAAGTTCATAGCTGAATTCATACCTGTCCTAATCCTGAGATGAAATGTAATGATGTATGAGACATTAAAGACAGAATGCTTGTGTGGAGGGGGGCGTGGTCTGCGGGCCTGCCGCGAGCGGGGTGTGTAAGGGCCGGCCTCGAAGCACAGCTGGCAGGTGATCGGATTACCCAGCTGGGGAAGATCATCCAACCACCTGCCATGCTTATTAGAAGCAGCCGGGCCGAGACACCGTGGTGCGGCGTATGCGGTGATGCGGACGCCGTATCGATCCGTCCCGGGGATAAAGAAGCTGAGCCGGAAGGGAAAGCGCTCAATTTACCGGTCGATCTTTGTTCCTATCCTCACCTATGGTCTTGGGATGGAACTGAAAGGACAAGATCGTGAGTACAAGCGCCCAAAATGAGTTTCCTTGGTCAGGTGGCGGGCTCTCCCTTAGAGATAGGATGAGAAGATCTGTCATTCTGGAGGAACTCAAAGTAAAGCCGCTGCTCCTCCACATGGAGATCAGGTGGTTCGGGGGCATCTGGTCAGGATGCCGCCCTGGGGAGGGGTTTAGGGCACATCCGGCCGGTAGGAGGCCACGGGGAAAACCCAGGCCTCGTTAGGGAGACTTTGGCCATGTCTCCACAAAGTCGTTTAACCCCTTAAAGGAATAATTATTTAGCCTAAGCCCCGTTTCAGCCACACTAAACCAGCGTTTAAGGTCTTCCTCCTTGGACAAATTTTTACACAGGTAAGTCAGCCGTGTAATTCTTGAATCTCCAGCTCTTAGCTTTATATGAACTCATTGATCGTTTACAAACTGAGTTAGGAGAGGAAGTGACGCCAGAAAGACCTCGCCCACACAGGAAGTGATGCCAGAAAGACCACGCCCACACAGGAAGTGATGCCAGAAAGACCTCGCCCACACAGGAAGTGATGCCAGCCAGCTTCATAATAAAGCGGTTTCGTGACACGGAGCTAACCACTGGAAATATGAAGGTGTGTTCTCCTTCTTCTACATGTACAGACCAGTGACGTGCGGTCACTAGAGGCAGGGGAGGTGGGGCCTCACCTGCCATCATGGAAAGAAAAAAAATGTAAAAAGAAAAAAAAATAATTAAATTGTTATATGTATCCAGTGATTATACTATAAAGTTATTTTCCATTTAACTTCACCAGTTTTAGATTATTTTTATTCAAAATCGCTGAATTTTCAGAGACGGTGCGGTGATCAGCAGCCAGTTGAGGCACGTCACTGCGTTGTGCCTCAACATGGATTGTGCACAATGACTGGGCTAACTGCTGGCCTGCTGTGCAGTGAGAGCGTATTGCTATATGAATTATATTATACATTTCCATAGTTGAGTTAGCTGAGGTATATAATGTACAGTGTATTTTGTCAACAACTGTATGTGTGTCACGTATTTCTTGTGCTGAGCAATCATAAAACTGCTGCGAAGACGCACTGGCTGAGGCTCGCAGTAATCCCGCCTCCTTGTGCCGGTTAAAGCACTCCCGCCGCAGAATGCACCCTTGACGGGAGTGCCACACCAAATAAAGCCAACACCCAAACCCTCCACGTGCAAGACAGAATCCACCCAAAAAAAGTCACTTAACAAGAAGCCAAAAAGTGCAAAAACAACAATGCTCGCGCCGGAGGAGCCGTGAACAGGGACGCAACATTAGGTACACCTGCAGACTGCAGCATGGATTTCATATTTCATTCATTCACAACTCCTCCAACGCAAACACCACTGTTTCCGCACTTATAAGTAAAGGTAAGATCATAATAACGTTTTTTTTATCAAATGTGCTTTTTTGTGTGCTACAGTTTGTATGTGTAAAGTTAAAGTTAAGTTAAAGTACCAATGATTGTCACACACACACAGGGGCGCCGAAAAGAGGGGGTAAAGGAGACGGATTCTAGGGGCCCATGATGGAGGGGGGCCCAGAGAGGCCCCTAATGATGATGAAATTATAATGTTGCCGCTGTGTTGGGGGCCCTGTAAAGATTCTTTTCATGGGGCCCAAAATCCCTAGCGGCGCCCCTGCACACACACTAGGTGTGGTAAAATTTGTTCTCTGCATTTGACCCATCCCTTGAACACCCCCTGGGAGGTGAGGGGAGCAGTGGGCAGCAGCGGCGCCGCGCCCGGGAATAATTTTTGGTGATTTATCCCCCAATTCCAAGCCTTGATGCTGAGTGCCAAGCAGGGAAGAATGCTGGTATGAGCTTTTAAACATAACCCGTTAACTGCTGCCAATCAAATGGTGAATAAGATACTCTTTAGGGTTCATATGTTTGTAAATCTGACTGTGATGAAGTCAGTGCCTCACCTGACATGAACCTCACCGCACGTCACTGGTACAGACGCTTGTGGAAATCACACATGAATACCTTAAGAGAAAGCCATTGCAGCTATTTGGGATACAACACTTCTCAGACGGCAAGAGAACTTTCCAATGCACGGAAAACTTTGTCCATTTGTGGAAGGAGAGTCAACGAGAATGCGGGCTCCCGTGCATGTGATAAAAAAAAAGGTAGCGTGTGCTTTGTATTACCTGGTCGTCGAGGAAACCGGCGAATGCATTTGGACTGTCAAAGCAGACTGTATCAGTTCTTGTCCGCCATGTATGTCACAGACTCAACGTCTAGGTCCAGAGTATATCAAGTCAGCAAAAAGGAATGGACAATGAAGGTGAAGGCAAAAGAGTGAGGAGTGTCCTGACCAGATATCTACATCCCTAGATTGATTCATGTTAAATGTTCTATATCACATTGTTTAGGTGTCTAATAAAGATGTGATTAAAGTATGATGTCTCAGGTGTGATTGACTCCAATAGTCACTCTGGATTCCAGTTCATTGAAATAGCACAACACTGGATATTGTTCAGATAAGTTACATTTAACAACTTGCACACACTGGAGGTGACTATGACCTGCGCACTTTCCGCGCACGTATTAGGTCGCGTTGCGCCGGCGAACAGAGGTGGGAGGGGTTCTTAAATGGTGGCATTGTTGTGTGTGGACACGGATAAGGTTAGGTGGGATTTACCCAGGATAACCTTATCCGGCTTAGTGTAAACAGGGACTTTGTCTATCAGCTGGCCTGGGAACGCCTCAGAATCCCCCGGGAGGAGGTGGACATGGTGGGAGCGGAGAGGGAAGTCTGGGCTTCTCTGCTTAGGCTGCTGCCCCCGCGACCCCGCCTCGGATAAGTGAATAAGATGGATGGATGGATGGATGAAAATGAAGACATCCCTTCACATTTCAGCAACCAGCTGTATCACCCATTATTTTGTCAATGGACAATACTATAGAAATGAAAGATTTATTATCCACTGAACATGACTCAGCACTCGTGTTGTTCCAATACCAATATGTTGGTACCGGTACCAACATGTATTTCGATACTTTGATACTTTTCTAAATAAAGGGGACCAAAAAAGTGTCTTATTGTAACAACAAATGTTAGTGTACATGAAACATATGTTTATTATTGTCATTTAGTCCTTCAATAAAATAGTGAACATACTAGACAACTTGTCTTTTAGTAGTAAGTAAACAAACAAAGACTCCTAATTAGTCTGCTGACTAACATATTGTGTCATTTATACACCTATTATTTTGTACACATTATAAAGGACAAACTGTAAAAATGTATTTATTAATCTACTTAATATCTGCTTACTTTCTGTTTTAACATGTTCTATCTACACTTCTGTTAATATGTAATAATCACTTGTTCTTCTCTTCTTTGATACTTGACATTAGTTTTGGATGATACCACACATTTAGGTATGGATCCGATACCAAGTAGTTACAGGATCATACATTGGTCATATTCAAAGTCCTCATGTGTCCAGGGACATATTTACTGACTTTATAAACATAATATACATTTTTAAAAAACTAAAGAAGATGTGATGCCAAAAAATATCGACGTAATCATAGTAGTATCGATTAGATACATTCCTTTACTTGGTATCATTACAGTGGATGTCAGGTGTAGATCCACCCATGGTGTTTGTTTACGTTGTGACGGTGGTGAGCTATTGTATCCTCCTACGGTGTGTAGTGAAGCATGTTTAGCTATTCCTCGTCCTCCAGTGATAATGATACATTTAAACTTGTCTGTATTCGTCGCCATGGAGACCAGAATTTGTGATTTAGAAGTAGCTAAAACACTGTGGATGGATGTTAGCTGCATGTGTTAAAGCAGCTCTTCCTGAGGGTGTTTCAGTGTTATAACATCACCTTTATCTTGACTTTTTACACCAAAATGTGTCCATTCTCCCTTTTCTGTCTCCACACTGTGTCTGCTTGTAAGTACTCTGTGTGTGTGCGCTGCCCAACATGCTCCTCTGCTCGTAAAACCAGCAATAACACGACGTAATGACGACGAGGGGGGTCGGCGGGGTGGATGATCAGTACTTTTTAGAGGCGGTATAGTACGGAATATGATTCATTAGTATGGTGGTACTATACTAGTATTGGTATACCGTACAGCCCTACTCAGCACGCAGGCATTCGTGTTAAATAGGTGATTAACAAGACAGTTGCCTACAATCAAGCATGGTCTGGGGCTGAATGAGTGAGGTCAGAAACTGAGGAGTTGCAGTTACCTTCCCATGGTAACTCCCGTATTATACAGTCCTTCTCCTCTCAGCCAGAACAGAACAGCAACACTCAGAGAACCCTCACAATGCTGGCTCGTCACACCTTTTTAAATCACATCAACTGACAGCACGAGAGCGATGGATGATGATGATGATGATGATGATGACAACGCAGGCGAAGACGTTGCGGCCCAAAAAAAACATGAATAAATTGTGTGAATATCTTGACAAATGCGAGGCGTATTACCCTCAGCAGAAGAAGAACGAGGTCAGACACACATTCATAAGGTGGGACTACAACACCGATTGTAATATGGAAATTATATCCCCAATTTGTCAGGGAAAATTCCGACAGCTACGACAGCGACAATAAACATGGTCTGCTCCCTTCAGAAGTTGAAGCTGAGGAAGCTCCATGTGGTGATGATGATAGTGGTGAAGAATACGAACACATCTGAACACCCGTGGTGCGTTACCAAGTGCAAGTTCTCTAACATCGACCAGCTCCGCCGTCATGTCAACATAAAGTAGTGGAAGAAGGTTCTATTATCAACCTGTGCACTCCTGGTGAATTACATACCCAAGAAAATAGCTATATAACAATGGTGTTTGTTATATACAGTATATTCTTCACTGAGGTATACGGTTGCAAAACTCTGGGAATGTTCAAAGTTGGAAACTTTCCATGGGAATTAACAGGAATGAATGTGAAATGAATGGGAATAAACATTGAATGCAACATGCTAGATCTTGCAGCATGATTATTAGCTAAAACAACCTGATTTAATGCAAATTCAGTAGAATTTCAACCCTGCACTGTGCATTCCTCCATCACATGGCCAGATAATTGCTAGCATGCTACACACTACAGCAGGGCTATTGAGGCCACGCTAGCATTTGAGCCCAAGGACTTCATCCAGTCAGGTAAGTGTTGATGATATTACTGGGGTAAATATATTTGATGTATGGTATTTAAGTGTAATAGAGGTGTAATTGCTTGTTACTGTATGCCTGTAGACTACTCCAGCAGACTTACACTCAAGCTAGCTAGCTGTTCCTGTACTTGTTACATGATTTTGCGGCCAATATCTCTAGCTAGCTAGGTTTATGTACCATCACAGTCTCATTATGAACCCAAAATATTTCTCCGTTAGCCGTGATGCTCATTTATGCTAACAACGTTAGCGATCCAAATTGACCTTTTTTGTGATGTGTAAAGTTCAACTAAATGAAAAGGTGTAGTTTCATCTGCCTTCTGTTCTGCTAGCCATTCTGTTGTCATACAAGAATGTAGCTTATAGTTTGATTTAGCATGCTGATTGACTGTTCATTTATTCATCTAGCCTATTTCTATTCATTTGTCCATCAGTCAAATATTTTTAAAGACTACTCCAATTGTTTAGCTGACTATTTATATCTGTGTGTGGCATTGCATTAGTCTTTTACAAGAATAAATAAATACAAACAGAATAATTCCACGTACACCATCTGATGTGTGGAGACATTTCACCCCAACCAATGTAGGCAGAAAGGCGGTGTACATTTGTAAGTACTGTGCAAAGAACAATGTCAAAAATGCCACAAAGATGCAGCAGCATATAGACAAGTGCCCAATAATATATCATTATTGTCATTCCCATATATTCCCATTCATTCCCATGGACGCTGTCCAACTTTGAATACTCAAAAAATGGTCAACATTTCCAAACTTCCCCAGCTTAACTTCCCGTGGTAAATTTCTGGAAAGTTTCCGGAAATTTACCGGAAACTTTCCACCCCTTTGCAACCCTACTGAGGTACCGTACTCACACGTGTTACCAACTATTGAGATAATAATAACCGTGTTGAGTTGATACTAGTCCAGTATCTGAGTTTCATTTCCACTGTATTGTCCATTGAGAGTGTATAATACAAATGGTTTTGGTAATGTGACAGTAGAGTACTGTCACATTAGAGTAAAAGCCATCTTAAACAAAGGCAATCTCCAGTGAAGTACTTGGAAGACAGATATTCCGTGAAGTGAAGATATTCATCTTCCTCTGTTTGCTAACCTCAATGGAAAGTGTCCAGCAGAGCCTTTGAGCTGATGTTGCAGGTTAGCACCTTAAGAAGACTTGATCAAAAACATCATACAAGTATATTTAGCACCTGATCTAAAAAAAATAAGTTTTTCAATATGTGCTAAATAGTGTGTGCAAATGCTAAAATTGCCTGTACTATTAGTGGACATGTTGCAGGTCCTCTACTTAGAATGCAACAATTGATAACACGTGCAAAAGTAGTGCAGACCTTTTATTTAAAGCACTACTTTTTGCATTTATACCAGCTGTCACCATGGAGACACTCTTTTATTTCACCAACCTGTTACGCTTTGTCATTTTGATCAGTGTTCCCCAACATTTTTGTAGCTGCGGACCGGTCAACGCTTGAAAATGTGTCCCACAGACGGGGGGGGGGGGGGGGGGGGATTTTTTTTTGGACTGTATCCCTGCAGACTGTATTGATCTATATTGATATATAATGCATATATTGTGTTTTTTATGTTGATTTAATAAAAATAAAAAATAAAACATTTTATTTTTAAATTTTTTAAATTTCTTGTGCGGCCCGGTACCAATCTACCGGGCCGCGGCCCGGTGGTTGGGGACCACTGATTTTGATGACATGCGGCACGCAAATATGATATAAACCTACTCTGGATGATATAGAAGAATGATCTAGACAGCAGAACCTACTTTTACCACACTAAAAGTGCGCTCTGGGAGGCGCTGAGGTGTTCTGATGGTTTGTCTGGAATGACCCAGATGTGAGAAAAAACAATTTTTCATGTACATCTCCTATATGAAAAAACAAACATTAAAAAACACCAAAACAAATCAAATTAGTTTTAATCAGCCTCATAATCAGTATTATGTGTGTCTGAACGTTATGTAATATTTACATAATTTATTATATATATATATATATATATATATATATATATATATATATATATATATATATATATATATACATATATATACATATATATATATATACACTAGCGTTCAAAAGTTTGGGGTCACATGTAAACGTGCTTATTTTTGAAGGAAAAGCACTGTACTTTTCAATGAAGATAACTTTAAACTAGTCTTAACTTTACAGAAATACACTCTATACATTGCTAATGTGCTAAATGACTATTCTAGCTGCAAATGTCTGCTTTTTGGTGCAATATCTACATAGGTGTATAGAGGCCCATTTCCAGCAACTATCACTCCAGTGTTCTAATGGTACAATGTGTTTGCTCATTGGCTCAGAAGGCTAATTGATGATTAGAAAACCCTTGTGCAATCATGTTCACACATCTGAAAACACTTTAGCTCCTTACAGAAGCTACAAAACTGACCTTCCTTTGAGCAGATTGAGTTTCTGGAGCATCACATTTGTGGGCTCAATTAAACGCTCAAAATGGCCAGAAAAAGAGAACTTTCAGCTGAAACTCCACAGTCTATTCTTGTTCTTAGAAATGAAGGCTCGAACACTAAATTGTTTGGGTGACCCCAAACTTTTGAACGGTAGTGTATATATACCATAAAACCAGCAGTGTCACGACAAAAGTGACGACGATGGGTGGAGGACCGTTAGCTTCAGAGGCGGTATAGTACCGAATATGATACAATAGTATCGCGGTACTATACCAATACCAGTATACTGTACAACCCTAGCACATACAAACAGAAAAGTAAAAACTTGCGTGTTCATATCTTATGTGGGGATTGTGAATGATAGACGGCACATCGCATATTTCCAGTACGACTGACTTGATACTACGCTCAGTGTTACTCCAGTGACGGCAATCTACAGATAATTACCCAAGATGTTCGGAGCAGAATTTTCCCAACGACTGACTGAATATGAGGCTTCACGTGATGTTTAGATGGTATTTTCACCTACTTTGCAGATTGTAAATACATTTGGATATGGTTTAATGGATACAATGAAACACAATTAAGCATATAAAGTCTACTTGTTTTTCCACTTTAAAAGAAACTACAGGTAGAATAGGTTGTTTTGTACTGTTTGTAACAAACTATTGCTTCAACGGAGATGACACCCTTCAAGTGTTTCTGGTGACAAACTGCCTATTCACTTGTCCAAAACGGCTGTGGTAGGACAATGAGCACTTTGGCTACAATGAGCACTTTGGCTACAATAGAGCGCTTCACGGGTCATTGATGTTCAGTCATAGAAGAGAGAGGAGGGGGTAGTAAAGCTACCTTTGGATGATCTCTGCAGGAGGTACTTCCATCTCCACAGGAACACACTGAAGCTGAGTCATTGGAAGCAACAGCTTGTTTTACAACTTCAAAGCTAGCCTTTAGAGCCAAAGCTGACGGAAGAAAGCTGCATCAAAACAGCAATTTAATGCAGAGTTTGATGCTGAATCCAAGTTACCATGGACATCCAACACAAGTCTGACATAATTGCTTCCAAGGTGTGTCAGATAAATGTGTTAAACAAGTAAACTGTAATACAACATAGCATACATTATTATGAAATGTAAAAAAAAATGTGGTGCACATTCAGCTGGAGAGTACTATTTGTGCCTCTAAGGTACAGTTGTGCTTATAAGTTGACATACCCTGGGAGAATTTATGATTTCTTGGCCATTCTTCAGAGATTATGAATGATAACACAAAAACCTTTCTTCCACTCATGCTTAATGGTTGTGTGAAGCTCTTTATTGGCAAACAACTGTGTTTACTCTGTTTAAATCTAAATGACAAAAGAAAGTACCCAAATGACCCTGATCAAAAGTTTACATGCCCCAGTGACTTTGATCTGATAACATGCACAAAAGTTGACACAAACAGCTTTGAATGGCTAATCAAGGTTCCAATCCTCACCTGTGACATGTTTGTTTGTATTGAATGTGTGTGTATAAAAGCTCAGTGAGTTTCTGGGCTTCTGACAGACCATTGCATCTTTCATCCAGTGCTGCACACATGCTTCTGGATTCTGAGTCATGGGAAAGGCAAAATAATTGTCAAAGGATCTGCGAGAAAAGGTCATTGAACTGCATAAAACAGGAAAGGGGTATAAAAAGATATCCAAGGAATTGAGAATGCCAATCAGCAGTGTTCAAATGCTGGTTAAGAAGTGGAAAATGAGGGATTCAGGTAGACCAGCAAAGATGTCAGCCACAACTGCCAGGAAAATTGTTCAAGATGCAAAGAAAAATCCACAAATAACTTCAGCTGAAATACAGGACTCTCTGAAAAATTGTGGTGTGGCTGTTTGAAGATGCACAACAAGGAGGCACTTGAAGAAAAATGGGCTGCATGGCCGAGTCGCCAGAAGAAACCTACAGACCTTACTGTGCATACTAACCTACAGACCTTACTGTGCATACTAACCTACAGACCTTACTGTGCATACTAACCTACAGACCTTACTGTGCATACCAACCTACAGACCTTACTGTGCATACTAACCTACAGATCTTACTGTGCATACTAACCTACAGACCTTACTGTGCATACTAACCTACAGACCTTACTGTGCATACTAACCTACAGACCTTACTGTGCATACTAACCTACAGACCTTACTGCGCATACTAACCTACAGACCTTACTGTGCATACTAACCTACAGACCTTACTGTGCATACTAACCTACAGATCTTACTGTGCATACTAACCTACAGACCTTACTGTGCATACTAACCTACAGACCTTACTGTGCATACTAACCTACAGACCTTACTGTGCATACTAACCTACAGACCTTACTGTGCATACTAACCTACAGACCTTAATGTGCATACTAACCTACAGACCACCACATTACATTCCAATCTCCAGCTGCTTGGCGAGTGTGCACATGGTTGGACTTGGACGGTGAACATATTGATGTTCATGCTATCTCTAACTGGACAGTTGATGAGATATTAATCAATGCTAGTCAGTAATGGTCATGCATGCCCACACTGAATACCAACAATTCCTCACAGATGATCGTTTTAGCGTTTGTGTAAAAAATTGTCAGTTGGTGCCATGTAAACAAAATCTCATTGTCAAGAGTTATTCCTCAAGCATCAGCAATCCCAGCCCACAGACGGAAAGAGAGAGCATGAGAACTCCAAGAATCTAACAGATTGTCTATTTGCATGCCACCCCCACACTCTCTTTAGTCCTATACACTGAACAATCTGCTTTAAGCAAACCAAAGCAAACAAGACTGAGCTCCTCTTCTCATTCTGATTGATTTTATTTCCTCCACACGGCTGCTTGTTGATGTCAAAACCCTACGCGGTGACATTTCAGTTATTGCTTGAGGTATTCAAATGAGGCTCGGGTCACTCGACCGCATGGCATTATCAAATGAAAAACAACTCGATTCCAGATTTCCAGCACATTCAGAGTATTAAAGGTTCTACTATTCATAAACAGGTTATCATAAGTCGGTATGTATACTGTGTACTGGTATTTTTTTGTTTCGGTGCTAGGCAGCACGGTGGAGAGGGGTTAGTGCATGTGACTCACAATACGAAGGTCCTGAGTTCAATCCCGGTATATGTTCCATCCTGCGCTCGGTATCTTTCTGTGTGGAGTTTGTATGTTCTCCGCGTGACTGCGGGGGTTCTACTCCTGCTTCCTCCCACCTCCAAAGATATGCACCTGGGGATAGGCCCCTCCCACCTCCAAAGACATGCACTTGGGGATAGGCCCCTCCCACCTCCAAAGACATGCACCTGGGGATAGGCCCCTCCCACCTCCAAAGACATGCACTTGGGGATAGGCCCCTCCCACCTCCAAAGACATGCACCTGGGGATAGGCCCCTCCCACCTCCAAGGACATGCACCTGGGGATAGGCCCCTCCCACCTCCAAAGACATGCACTTGGGGATAGGCCCCTCCCACCTCCAAAGACATGCACTTGGGGATAGGCCCCTCCCACCTCCAAAGACATGCACCTGGGGATAGGCCCCTCCCACCTCCAAAGATATGCACCTGGGGATAGGCCCCTCCCACCTCCAAGGACATGCACCTGGGGATAGGCCCCTCCCACCTCCAAAGACATGCACCTGGGGATAGGCCCCTCCCACCTCCAAGGACATGCACCTGGGGATAGGCTCCTCCCACCTCCAAAGACATGTACCTGGGGATAGGCCCCTCCCACCTCCAAAGATATGCACCTGGGGATAGGCCCCTCCCACCTCCAAGGACATGCACCTGGGGATAGGCCCCTCCCACCTCCAAAGACATGCACCTGGGGATAGGCTCCTCCCACCTCCAAAGACATGTACCTGGGGATAGGCCCCTCCCACCTCCAAAGACATGCACCTGGGGATAGGTTGATTGGCAACACTAAATGGTCCCTAGTGTGTGAATGTTGTCTATCTGTGTTGGCCCTGTGATGAGGTGGTGACTTGTCCAGGGTGTACCCAACCTTGCACCCGAATGCAGCTGGGATAGGCTCCAGCACCCCCCGCGACTCCGAAAGGGATAAGCGGTAGAAAATGGATGAATGGATTATATACTGTATATATAATATGTAAATATTACATACATGTTATATTTTATATTGCTACTATGGTACATTTTTAGTCTACTTAATACCTACTTAAGCCCTCTTTTTGTGCCCTTGTGTGCATTATTATCCTTTCCATCCTTATCCTTTGTAAACGAGCTACTGTGTAGAACAATTTCCCTTGTGGATCAATAAAGTTTGTCTAAGTCTAAGGTATGGATGAAATCCTAACGCGATACATCCTAATCATGAGGTGGAAGTGCGTTATCTCCTGCTTGAAATGACACTTTTACTGCACAACTTGGGGGAGATTCCTGCTAAGGCGGAATAACTCTAATATTTAGTCACGTTCATCTTAAGGTTGTACATTTTGGCTTTTGTCTAGCAAATTATGCAGGTAGGATGGTGTGTATGTGTGTGTGTGTGTGTGTGTGTGTGTGTGTGTGTGTGTGTGTGTGTGTGTGTGTGTGTGTGTGTGTGTGTGTGTGTGTGTGTGTGTGTGTGTGTGTGTGTGTGTGTGTGTGTGTGTGTGTGTGTGTGTGTGTGTGTGTTTATACCATGAGACTGGTCCTCCATGTGTCCAAGCGTTTCAATCTGTTCCACCAAGTCATTTGAGTTCCATTGACTCATGCCAAGCAGAATGGCACTTTTCCCCTCCATGACATCTGCTGGGACACAAACACACACACACACACACACACACACACACACACACACACACACACACACACACACACACACACACACACACACACACACACACACACACACACACACACACACACACACACACACACACAAGTATGAGATGTGAGGAAAAAACATCCTCCATGGCACATAAATAAGACGTCATGTCATCCATCTTGAACATCCAAGTAATGAAAGAAGAAGAAGATGATCATCCATCATCTTACTCTCATCACACCTGTCAAGGTGTGCTGAGACTCTCAATGAACATGTCTACGTTCTTCTTCCAGCGGTTATAAAAAAAAAAGCTGCACTCCTTTTGCAAACTTAAAACAACAATTACACGCAAAATACATTTTCAACCTATTATAAAGCCTTTTTTATTTCCTTTGTAAATGATGCGTTTGTGTGCTGTGCTGGAGTTCGTAAAAACCAGCTGTTCACCTGGCGGGTGATAAATGAGGGGATAAACAGGGAAGTCCTTCTTTAGCTGTTACCTTCCATCCATCCATTTTCTACCGCTTGTCCCATCCGGGGTGGCAGGCATCATATACTAATTACTATGGTCATCTAATTAGTTACTATGGTAATATATTTAATTACTATGGTCATCTAATTAGTTACTATGGTAATATATTTAATTACTATGGTCATCTAATTAGTTACTATGGTAATATATTTAATTACTATGGTCATCTAATTAGTTACTATGGTAATATATTTAATTACTATGGTCATCTAATTAGTTACTATGGACATCTAATTAGTTACTATGGACATCTAATTAGTTACTATGGTCATCTAATGAGTTACTAAGGTAATGTAAGTCACAGCAGCTCAGACGAGGTACCAAGCAGTGTGGGTGGGGAGTGTTTCCACAGAGTGTTTCCAGAGTGTGAAATGTGGGTGTCAGGGACAGACGTGGAAGGAGATTTTTACAAGAAAGTTGTAAAGCTTAGTGATATATCATATATATCACATTGTAGGTGGCTTTATTTGTTACCCTTCATGTTCATATTTCACTGTTTGTTGCATTTTTGTTGTGTTTCACTTGATTGTGAAATATGTGGATGGAGAGGGGGTGTGACCTTCATATGTTGTCAATATTCAGTGTTTTATCCTTTATAGTTAATATTGTAACATTCTTTATTTTCATGTACATTCTGGGTCTCTCATTCAGTAAAAAAGTAAAATTCCAGTCAGTTTTTTAAGGCGGTCTGTAATAAAGTTTTTAGCTTTCAATCAGACTTTATTGTGAGGTTTTGTATTAGTGTTCCTCAAAATCAGATAAACCGGCCCGAGACACATTTTTCTCTCAAAATTTGCCCCCCCCCCAGTCAAAATAATTGCCCAGGCCTGATTTAGAGTTATTTAAAGTCATTATGTTGCGTTTTTCTGCATATTGATATTATTTTCTCCCAGGGAATCTCTTTTGAAATATGTTTGTAGTTTGCAGTGGTTCAGAACTGCTCTCATCATAAACAGACTCTTATTTGGAGTTCTAACTTTCATTAACATAAATGGTGCCAAGCAAGCCTCTGTATGATACATTCATCCATCCACTATCGCTTGTCCCTTTCGGGGTCGCGCTGGTTGCTGGAGCCTATCCCGGCTGCATTCGGGCAGAAGGCAGGGTACACCCTGGACAAGTCACTGTATGATATACTACACGGAAAACGACATGTACATAAAAATATTTTTACGCAAATTCCTATTAGTGTCAAAGCCGACCAGTTGTACAGCATGTATGCAAATGCACTAATTGGATTGCAGGTCTCGCTTTGTCATTACATCTTAATATTGTGGCCAGTGAGTACGTACTGTACATCTACTATTATGAAATGATTATCAAAGCATGAGGAAAATGGGTTATTAAGTTATGGCTCACAAATGTGCACATGCTCCACACATCCTAACACAGTCCTGTTGCCTTGGACTTGCAGCTTAATGGAATGCACCTCCTGTGGCATTGGCCAGAACCAACAGCTGGGATGCAAGGTGTTTTGCTGTCATGGTAAATGATAGGTATGTCTCTACTGGACACGTATGAGGCTAAAGCCCAAGGACAAGCCAGGCAGGCACTGACTGAGTGGCCCAACAAAGTGTTTACCCACCCATCACGCACTCAAATAAAGATGAGTCATGCAGAATGGAGGGGGAAGACGACCAAACTGACATATTTCTCTCCTCTATCTCATTCTGACACGAGGCAACGCCGCCGGTCTGTATGGATCACACAGCTGAGGGTCAAAAGGTCATGGTTTGTCATTTGTTATGCGCTCTGACTTCCTACATCCTTACTGAGCTCACACAGCACCAAGCGTATGGGATAATGGAGGGACGTCACAAACGCTCACCAATTTAAACGCTTCCAGTACGAGGAGAGGGGATGGAAAGACGGGATGCATTCAATTGGAGTGGAGAAAAAAAATGCTGCAGAAAGTAGAACATTGAGGGGGAAATGCATAGTGGTCCAAAAATGTTTTTGACTTAATGGTTTGATGGGATAGTTGGACTGCACCCACAAATGACCCACCCTTGAGGAGAAAGCTTCACTCTGGCTAAAGACTTTTAAATTCAATCAGCAATCTAAAATGTAACAAGATTTTGCTACGTAGTCTCTAAACATGATGAGACTCCAGTAGGCCTGGGCTCTACATCGATCTTATAGATACATTCAAGTTTTTTGTTGCAGACGATTTAAAATAAAACATCTATGTTGTTTCTCCTCTTGCTCCAGCATACTTTTTGCCTACAGGAGCTCCTTCTTATTTCCTTGACAGAGATTCACACACATTGGCGAAACATGGCTAATGCTAACGCTAATGGGCGAGCGAGAAGTTTGTTCCAAAGAAAAGTGTCAGTAGTTTAAATTTGCAGCAACAGGCGTGGAACAAAAGACTGCACGCTGCAAAGAAAAAAGGGTACAAACTCTTTCCAGCATCTGGAATCGAAGCCACCAGCCGAGTGCGAGAAATGCAACTCTTTATGAGGCGAACAAGACGGCAGGAAACACACCCTCACTAAAAATCAGCTGACTGAGATTAAATCCTTCACACAAGCTATGCATGACGATGAGAATAATCATCAATAAAGCAGTCAAACAAAAGCCACAGACAACATGCATTTAAATATTAGTTAACACTAGGGTTGCAAAACTCCGGGAATATTCAAAGATGGAAACTTTCCATGGGAATTAACGGGAATTAATGGGAATAAACATTGAATGCAACATGCTAGATCTTGCAGCATGATTATTAGCCAAAACAAGCTGATTTAATGCAAATTCAGTAGAATTTCAACCCTGCACTGTGCATTCCTCCATCACATGGCCAGATAATTGCCAGCATGCTACACACTACAGCAGGGCTATTGAGGCCACACTAGTATTTGAGCCCAAGGACTTCATCCAGTCAGGTAAGTGTTGATGGGGTAAATATATTTGATCTATGGTATTTAAGTGTAATAGAGGTGTAATTGCTTGTTACTGTATGACTGTAGACTACTCCAGCAGACTTCCACTCAAGCTAGCTAGCTGTTCCTGTACTTGTTCAATGATTTTGGGGCCATTATCTCTAGCTAGCTAGGTTTATGTACCACCACAGTCTCATAATGAACCCAAAATATTTCTCCGTTAGCCGTGATGCTAATTTTCTCTATGTTAAATCCCATTCATTTATGCTAACAACGTTAGCGATCCGAATTGACCTTTTTTGTGATGTGTAAAGTTGAACTAGCAAATACTAAATCAGAAGGTGTAGTATCCTCTGCCTTCTGTTCTGCTAGCCATTTTGTTGTCATACAAGAATGTAGCTTATAGTTTGATTTAGCATGCTGATTGACTGTTCATTTATTCATCTAGCCTATTTATATTCATTTGTCCATCAGTAGAATGTTTTTAAAGACTACTCCAATTATTTAGCTGTTAGAATAATTATGTATAAGTTATCATACAACTCTTATGCTTAAAGGTCGTTGCTATAGTTATTATCAATTGTGCTGAAGTTTTTCTTTTCTATCCGTGCATCTTCCATTGCGAGTTGTCTCATATCAGCAGTTTGTTTCCAGACCCTGCCTACTGACAGCCAAGGACGGACATGGAGTACCTCAACGCAGACAAAACAGAGACAGGGCGAAATCACGAGTGTCAGCACATTTCCATTCTGAATAATCACGTATTGCGTCTACTGGGGGCTGCTTGCATTACCCCTCCCTTCAGAAGCAGCCTCAGTGATGTTAACTAGGGACCTCCCGAATAAATAGAGGAGCACGTGGGACTGTACCTTAGAGCGTAGGAGGAAACTGTAACTGAGTGTGCAGCCCAATACGTCTCTCCTCATGAGTAAAATTCAACTCTGTCTCTGCCTGATTCCTTCTTCTTGTCTTGTGTAATAGATAGTTGGGTGTTTGAACCTGACATTAGCTGACTATTTATATCCGTGTGTGGCATTGCATTAGTGTTTTACAAGCTTCTCATCTTATTCTACACAATAAGATGGACCGTGTCCAACTTCGAATAATCAAAAAATGGTCAAAATTTCCAAACTTTCCGAGTTTAACTTCCCGTGGTAAATTTCCGGAGAGTTTCCGGAAATTTACCGGAAAATTTCCACCCCTTTGCAACCCTAGTTAACACTTCTAATCAATAGATATGTTTTGACCCATAATTCGGCTTGTATTTGGCATTTTACTACATTTTGCCGGTTTCTGTTTCACAAGCTGGCTGTCCCTTTTCTCTTCTTCCTCTTGCAAACCTAAATGGGACAAATTGTATCAAATATGGAATACGAGGAGTGGCTCAAATAGTTTGAGACTCGCCGACCCAGTTAGGAGTGTGGATTGAAGTGATGAAGGAGGCAGAAGGCCTTGGGAAGTGGCGTGAAGTTGAGGTAAGAACATGGCTTGAATAACAGCAGCCTCCAGGGACAGAAAAGAGATTTAGGGACATCTTTCAAGCTGTCAGCTCACTGTGAGGAGGTGTCAGGGTGGATGATTGTTAAACTCCCGGCTGACCTCCTCCATTCTCTTTCTCTTTTACAATTCCGCTGTTTCCTTGATATCATCATGCAGGCATTAGTTGGATGGCAGCGTCACTATCTTGATCACTACTTAAGATAAATGGGTTATACTTGTATAGCGCTTTTCTACCTTCAAGGTACTCA